>NC_046155.1:175792949-175964661 GCF_011064425.1 Rattus rattus | reverse complement strand
GCAGGTCGTTTGTAGCAGAAAAGTTGGTCTTACCTGTGGTCCCCAGGCTCAAGTTTGTTCGCGGGGTGTTGCCCTGAGCTCTCCGAGGCCTCAGCATCCAGGAAGATCTACGCCGCCCTTTCCGGAGGTTCCGTGCACCAGGTTCAGATATCTTTTTTGTTTTCCTCTGGGATCAGTATCTGTGCAGAGAGCAGTCTCTTCTGGTTTCCCAGGCGTGTCTGCCTCTGAAGGTTTAGCTCTCCCTCCCACGGGATTTGGGGTGCAGAGAACTGTTTATCCGGTCGGTCCTTCAGGTGCGGTGTCTCAGAGCACTGGACCTGCTGCTCCCCTGGGCCCTCCCCTCGGGTACCCAGAGGCCGTGCAGTTTTCTCCTGGGCCAGAGATGTGGGCAGGGGTGGGCAGCGTTGGTGGTCTCCTCCGCTCTGCTGCCTCAGGAGTGCCCGCCCGACCAGGCGGCGAAAGCTCCCCTCCAGGTGGCCTGGGAGCAGAGAGCTGCTGAGGGCAGGGATCCGCCGGCCGGCCGGGACTCTGGCCAAACACCCCTGATTTTGTTTCTCTACTGGAGTTCTTCATGTCTTTCTTGAAGTCCTCCAGCATCATGATTAAATATGATTTTAGATCTAGATCTTGCTTTTCTGGTGTGTTTGGATATTCAGTGTTTGCTTTGGTGGGAGAATTGGGCTCTGATGATGCCATGTAGTCTTGGTTTCTGTTGCTTGGGTTCCTGTGCTTGCCTCTCGCCATCAGATTATCTCTGGTGTTACTTTGTTCTGCTATTTCTGACAGTGGCTAGACCGTCCTATAGGCCTGTTTGTCAGGAGTGCTGTAGACCTGTTTTCCTGTTTTCTTTCAGCCAGTTATGGGAACAGAGTGTTCTGCTTTTGGGTGTGTAGTTTTTCCTGTCTAATGGTCTTCAGCTGTTCCTGTAGGCCTGTGTCCTGAGTTCACCAGGCAGTTCACTTAGAGAAGAAAAGTTGGTCTTACCTGTGGTCCCACAGCTGAAGTTTCTCGCGTGGGGCTGCTTTTGAGTTCTCCTCGAGGGCGGCAACCAGGAGGGCCTGTGCTGCCTTTTCACCCTGTGCACCTGGGTCCCAGATGGCATTAGGTGTTTTCCTCTGGAATCAGAAATGTGGGCAGAGTGTAGTCTCTTCTGGTTTCCCAAGCGTGTCTGCCTCTCTGAAGGTTTAGCTCTCCCTCCCACAGGATTTGGGTGCAGAGAACTGTTGATCAGGTCCCTTCAGCTCCAAGTGGTGTCTGGAGCACAGGGAACCTGCTACAGCTCCAGTGCCCCTATCTTCAGGTTCCCAGAGGCCTTATACAGTTTCCTCTCATGCCAGGGATGTGGGCAGGGGTGGGCAGTATCCTGATTTTGTTTCTCAATAGTGATTTTATCCTTGAGTACATTCACAGATACTAAGCCACATAGGAATGGAGATGAGGCTAGGATGAAAATGCTCAGCATTGCAAAGGAAGAAGGGATCAAAGTGAAGTATTTCTTAGTGCCAAGTATTAACAGAGGTTGTTTTTTTATTTTTTTTTTGTTGATTTTGTTTTTTGCTTTTTTTTTTTTCAGTGCTAATATTAGTACATTTCAGGGAAAATAACCAAAACATTTGTTTACTTATTGCCAGATGAATATACATCTAAAAGTTTATTTCTTTAATGTTTTCTACTTTTCAAACATCAATATTATATCTCCTCTCATTCTCCACCTTTTTATCATTTATGTAAGGAATCACCTAAATTCAATAATGCAATTTTTACATTTACATGAACATAAACATATAAATATGTACACATGAACACAGACTACCTGTTCAATTTAGTGTTGTTTCTATGTAAATGACTTTGAGATAGTGAATTCTAAAGTATCTACTACATGTATTTTTGCAGTAAAGTCTGAGTCATAGTATGTCATAAATTCATAAAGCAGCCAATTATCACAAGAAACAGTGAGTGTATGGTTTTGTATTTATAAAATATACCCAATAACATTGTGGATTATGGAGGTATCTTCTCTCAGTTTAATATTCAATTTGTGAACAACATAGAACAAAAAATGCTTTTGGAAATCTTTTATTTCTGATAACATTGAATATAATAAAATAAAAAATGTTAAATAGACAAAGAAATAATTTCTTGTTATTATTTTTCCTTATGTCTTTATGAACATTATGAACTGAAAGCAATGCTGTGCATCAATGTCCTTGAAACAACATTGTTAGCATCAAAGGCAGCATTGCCATAATCCTTTCAACACCCTTACTTGAAATACCTTATCAATAAAGTTTCTAAGGCAGCACTAACTCAACTTTTCTTTGGACATCAGATATGGATCAATGTGTGAACTGTCCAGAATACCAGTATGCCAACACAGAAAAGAACAAATGCATTCAGAAAGACGTGATTTTTCTAAGCTATGAAGACCCCTTGGGAATGGCTCTTGCCTTAATTGCCTTCTGTTTGTCTGCATTCACAGCTGTTGTACTTTGGGTCTTTGTGAAGCACCATGACACTCCTATTGTGAAGGCCAATAACAGAATCCTCAGCTACATATTAATCATGTCACTAATGTTCTGTTTTCTCTGCTCCTTTTTCTTCATTGGCCATCCTAACAGAGGTACCTGTATCTTACAGCAAATCACATTTGGTATTGTATTCACTGTGGCTGTTTCCACAGTTCTGGCCAAAACAATCACTGTCATTCTTGCTTTCAAACTCAGAGACCCAGGGAGAAGTTTAAGAAACTTCCTGGTATCTGGTGCACCCAACTACATTATTCCCATATGTTCCTTATTGCAATGTATTCTGTGTGCAATTTGGCTAGCAGTTTCTCCTCCCTTTGTTGATATTGATGAACATTCTGAGCATGGCCACATCATGATTGTGTGCAACAAGGGCTCCATTATGGCATTCTACTGTGTCCTAGGATACTTGGCCTGCCTGGCCCTTGGAAGCTTCACTACAGCTTTCTTGGCAAAGAATCTGCCAGACACATTCAACGAAGCCAAGTTCTTGACCTTCAGCATGCTAGTGTTCTGCAGTGTCTGGGTCACCTTTCTCCCTGTGTACCATAGCACCAGGGGCAGGGTCATGGTTGCTGTTGAGATCTTCTCTATCTTAGCATCCAGTGCAGGGATGCTTGGATGCATCTTTGCACCCAAAATCTACATCATTTTAATGAAACCAGAGAGAAATTCTATCCAAAAGTTCAGGGAGAAATCATACTTCTAAACAAATATTTCAGGAATTCAGTTGAATATTAAGTTGGTATATACCCACCAAATATTTGGTTATAGTGCATGTATAGAGTTTTAGAATCAATCTTACTGTGCCCTCTATTGATGTCTAGAAGTATCTTATCTACCAGTCTTGCATACATTGTCCGTAAAATCTTGTACTCATTCACTTCTTTAGTTTCCTCTGAGAAAACTGAAATTTTCAAATTATTATTAAAATTTAATTTAACATTATGCTTTCATGGATATTTCCCCATGGTTACATCAGATAAATTTGATAAGACAGCTGAATTTGTTACCTTATATAGAATATGCCTTACAGGACAGAGAGGAATTACACTTAGAAACCATCTATCAAATCAAACATTCAATCATACTAAAAAATAAAGTAAAGGATCAACAAAGATAAAAAGCAGAATACATTTTCTGTTTTCTAGTCTGAGCATATACATGACAGAATTCTGTCTGTATTTACAGTTGCTCTTCAAGCTATTGGTCAATAGACTAAGGTGCAAATGTTTTCTTTTTTTTTCTGATCTCAAAAACAAAAATATTATAGACAACAATTGAAAGAAGCCAGTGACCACTGTGTTTGAATTAGGAACTAGTTTGAGGATCCTGAGAAGGAGGGTGACCCATTGGAAGACCAGCAGTCTTATCTAACCTGAATAACAAAGAATTCTCAGACACTGAGCCTCTAACCAGGCAGCATACACCAGCTGATATGAAGCCCCCAACATATATGCAACATAGGATGTCCTGGTCTGGCCTCGGTGAGAGAAGACACACCTAACCCCCAAGAGACATGATGCTCAAGGGATTGGGAAGGTGTGGGAGTTGGGAAGGTGGGGATTTCCTCTTGGTGCTGGGAAAGGAAGTATGGGATGAGGAAGAGTCAGGGCTCAGACTGGGAAAGGGATAATGAGTTCACGGTAAAAAAAAATGTTAAAGAATAAAAATCTAAAACAAAATTAAATTAAATAGACATGTTTATATATTAACATGCTATTATTTGTAGTTATGGAAGGGAGAGGTAAAACTGATATTGGTATGTACCTAATTTTTCTCAGAGTCTGCTCTAGGTTTCCAGGTCTGATTGAGGTCCTGGTGTCATAAAATTCTGGAAGAATGGATTGGGAAGCAGATATTTTGATTATGCTGCTTCCTAGAAAATGAATTTTATAAAAAGACATTTGAGTGCTTGCAGCTGCACTAAACCTTTACATTTGTGAATTTTTCTCCCACAATTGGATATTGCATGGGTCTCAAATGCATCAGAATTAACCAAAAAATGTACTTCCCTAAGTTAGTCTTCATAGATCATTAACAGTGTCCCCTTAAGGAACATATTGTGTAATAACATCCACATTTTCTCATTGAAAATTTGTGAAAGATGTCATTTTAGCAAAAAAATGATTTGATATTTAAACTATGGTTTAAGGGATTTCTACTAAATTTATTATACTAACTGATGTCTAAAATTATATTCATATTATATTCAGATCTTGAATTTTAATAATATTTACTTATTATTTTTGACATTTAAGCATGAGTCCCTATATATTTTCTGGTCACAGTGTAAGTGCAGGAGACTGTGGAGAATAGAAAATGTCAAAAGGTCAACTGGACTGTACCTGTTGGATGCTGGAAATCAAGATTTAAGACCTCTTTTAGATTAATGAAGAGATTAAATGATTAATTGTAACATTTAAAAACTGCTAAGGAAGAGACTGAAGAATTTATTCATAACTAGACACCCCCTTTTCTTAGTCATGGTTCCTATTCCTGCACAAACATCATGATTGAGAATCAAGTTGAGGAGGAAAGGGTTTATTCAGCTTCCTTACATGTTGTTCATCACCAAAGGAAGTCAGGACTGGAACTCAAGCAAGTCAAGAATCAGGAGCTGATGCAGAGGCCACAGAGGGGTGTTTCTTACTAGCTTGCTTTCCCTGGATTGTTTAGCTTGATTTCTTACAGAACTCAAGACCACCAGCTCAGGAACTGCTCCACCCATTATGGGGTGAGTCCTCCACTCTTAATCACTTATTGAGAAAAGGCCTTACAGCTGGATCTCATGAAATCATTTTCCCCACTGAGGCTCCATTTTCTATGATAACACCAGTTTGTGTCAAGTTGACACACAAAACTAGCCAATACAGACATTTTAAAAAAAATCACATGATTTGATATCTACAAATTTGTAGCAACCTTTTAACCCATCGTGTTAGAATATGAGGAATATTATTTTTGATATTTTATACACATGCAGTTTATTGTGTTGCAGTATAATGGATTAAAATTTCAGAGCTAGTCACAATTATTCAAACTATGTTGTTATTCATAGAACCACCATTATTCAAAGGATTATCTGTTTAGTGTTAGGTAAATATAATTTGCAAATGTGTATATTTAGCCTGTAATCATTTTATGGAAATCAATATCTTTAAAGGACATTTGTAGCCAGTATGATGGCAAAGCAATTAAATCCCTTAACACTCAATATGGTGAACTGAGTCCACTTCAGGACTATTTAATAAAATGAGGATGGTGTCTTCTGTAAACCATACATTCTTACATAATATATACTCAAAATTATTACACAAGTGATATAAAATAATTTCTAATAAAACAAGCAATAGTCAACATTATTCAGAAAAATACACCAAAACTTTCACAAAAATTGTTTTTATTTTCTTATTTATATGTAAGTGTGCACTGTATGTAAAAAAGAGCTTGTATGTGTCTACAAATACAGCTGCAAGTGAGAGTCATACAGTGATTCTAGAGGTAGATAGAGAGACAGCTGTGACAAACCTAACATGGGTATAGAAATACAGATCAGATGTTCAGCATGGGCATTATATTCTCTGCACAGTTGATCCAAATGATCAGGCCGATAAAAATATTAACTAATAATAGATTTCCATGATTGAATTTTGACAGATTAACTTCAATAAAACCCTGAAAGCACATCATTCTCTCCAAATCTTCCAAGATTCAGAGCAATAGTAATATTGTTTCTTTTATTCCTTTATGTAATTTTTTAAAAGTTTATTTAAACCTTATTTTTACATTCCTAATTTTATGCTGATCCCAGTCCATACTCTAACTGTTCCACATCCCATAACTCCTGACCCTTCTCAAGGAGGATGTCCCCACCCCACCCCCACCTTGCACCTCACCAGACCTCCCCATTCCCTGAGGCCTTTCATCTCCCGAAGGCTAGGCTCATCAGCTAGGACTGCATCAGGCCCAGCAGTCCTCTGTTCTACATGGCCTTTTCTCAGCTTGTTATGCTTTATAGTTGGTGGTACTGTGTCTTAGCGGTCTCAAGATTCAGGTAAATTGATACACTGATTCTCCTACAAGATTGTCCTCCTCTACTCAGCTTCCTGATCTCTCCAATACATTAAACATGAAGGGCTCTTGTATTTTGCCAATTTTTTTTCTGTATCTTAGCAGATTATCATGAGATTTTTTTTCTTTGAATTTGTTTATATAGTGGATTATGTTCATTTATTTTTGTATATTGAACCAACCTTGCATCCTTGGGACAAAGCCTACTTGATCATGGTGAATGATCACACTTTGATGTATTTTTGGCTTTGATTTGAAAGGATGTTGTGTATTTTTGCGTTGATATTCTTAAGCTAAATTGTTCAGACATTCCATTTGTTGTATTCTTGTATGATTAGGTATAAGAGTACTTTACAGCTTCAGAGAATTAATTAGGTAGTGTTCCTTCTACTGTTATTTTATGGGATAATTTGAGAAATACTGGTGTTGGGTCTTCTCTGAAATTCTGGTAGAATTCTGCACTAAAGCCATTTGACCCTTAGCTTTCCCCCCACCCTTGTAAGGATTTAATGACTTCTTCTATTTCCTTAAGCTACATGCCCTTTTTACAGTTTTCCTGCTAGAAAACCACTCATTTTATCTAGATATTCCAGGTTTCTGAGTACAGACATTTTTAGTAGGATCTGATGTTTTTTGTTTTTTGTTTTTTTTAATTTCCTACTTCTTTTGTTATGTCTCCCTTTTGACTTCTGATTTTCTTAATTTGGATATTGTCTCTAGGCCCTCTAGTTAGTTTGACTAGGGATTCATTTATCTATCTTCTTGATTTCTCGAAGAACTAACTTTTGGTGTGGTTGATTCTGTGTATCTTTGTCTTTGTTTCTATTTTGTTGATGCTGGCCCTAAATTTGATCCTTTTGGGAATGTTTGCTTCTTTTTGTATTAAAGCTCTCAGGTATGCTGTTAAGTTCCTAGTGTAAGATACCTTCAATGACTTTACCAGTAAATTTAGTGCTATAACTTTTTTTCTCTTAGCCCTGCTTGTACAGTGCCCTATTGTGTCTGTTTTGCCATCATTTTCCTTGAATTCCTATGTCTTTAATTTTGTTCTTTATTTCTCTCCTGACCAAGTTATCATTGAGTAGGGCATTGTTTAATTTCCAGATGTGTTTAGAATATCTGTTGTTTTGGTTCTTATTGAAGACTAGCCCTAAGCTATGTTGATGCATGGGATTATTTCTATATTCTTGTATCTATTGAGGCTTCTTATGTGTAACCCATTATATGGTCCATTGTAGAGATGGTACCATGAGTTCCTGAGAAGAAGGTATATTCTTTTGTTTTGTAGATATCTGTTAAACCCATTTGATTCATAACCTCTATTAGTTTCACACTGTCTCTGTTAAGTTTCTGTTTCAATGAATTATCTATTAGTAAGTATGGGTAGTTGAAGTGTACCACCATACATGTTTGGGGTTCAATGTGTGTTTTGAGCTTCAGTAAATTTTCTTTATGAATGTTGGTTCTCTTGCATTTGGGACATAAATTTTCAGTATGGAGATGTTCTCTGGGTAGATTTTCCTTTGATGAATATGTAGTGTCCTTTTTCATCTCACTTGACGACTTTTAGTAGAAAGTCTATTTTAATGGATATTAAAATGGCAACTTCAGCTTGTTTCTTAAACATATTTTCTTGGAAGATATTTTTCCAGGCTTTTGCTCTGAGATACAGACTCTCTTTAATATTGAGGTGTGTGTTTTGCTTTTTTTTTTTTTAATGCATTAAACTGCTGGAATCTGTGTGTTTATCCTGTCTGTTATCTTCTATCTTCTCATACGTGAGTTGAGTTCATTATTACTGAAAGATACTAAAGATAGATAATTGTTAGTTCCTGTTATGTTTCTTTTGTAGGTGGCAGTATATGCATGTCACAAAAATATTTTTATTTTAATTTTGATTTGCTTATTAACTTAAATATTGTTCACTGACCTTCTCCTTGTTAGCCCCTCCCACAATATGTTCTGCTTCTGCTACTTGATACTTAGTGATTTAGTATCCTCCCCTGGGTATCTCCCGACCCAGACACTTTAAGTCTCTGCAATTCTAGGGTTCTTTTCTCCCAGTGAGACCTGAAAATGTTCCCTCACTAGAAAGATATGTCCCAGGCAATACTTTTTGTCACACCTACTTTCAATGAGAGCAACAAGGGTTTAGATGGCTAATTCTGACTTCCAAGGACACATAACTTCATTATTGCACATAGCACAAAACTCCAAAATCAATAGTACACTTACGAAATATTAAAATAAATATTCTGTTGAGTTATACAACGCACATTAAAAAATTGATTTTCTTTCTTTCCTTTTTTCCTTTGTTTTTTTCTTTCTTTTTAGTTAAAAGAGTTATGCTGCTATTAAATAATCTGATTAGGCTTTTTTCCTACATCTTCTTTGCCCAGCTCCTTTGCACATCCTTCCTCAACACTATAATTCTATCTTCCTTAAGAAAACTCTCTTCAATGGGATATCTTTAGTATGTATATTAATGTAAAATATACTAAAAATATTAATATATATGTATTGTACAAAATAAGGAAAGGAGTCCAAAAGAAGTCATAAAATCCAGAGATTCATTGCTCAAAACTTACAAATATAATTAAACTCTTTAACTTGTACAAAATAAAACATATGCAAAGAACTTTAGGTTAAAAATAGATAGAAGATCATTTATTTTTTTCTCAAAAATATGGGGGGATAGATCTTGGTGGCGATAGCTTAGAAGAGGGGGAAATTAATAGAATTTAAAGTGAATAGGTAAAAAAAGTAAAATTTTAAGAACATAAAAATTGTTACTCTGTTAAGGATGGGACAAGTGTCTAATTCTACTTTCAGATCTTGTTCTCCAAGTGTAACAAACTCATGAATTTTTTTCCCTCATGCCTTGATCTCTCTCTGTCTCTGTCTCTCTCCCTCTCTCTGTCTCTGTCTGTCTGTTTCTGTCTCTCTCTCTCTCTCTCTGTCTCTCTGTCTGTCTGTTTCTCTCTCTCTCTCTCTCTCTCTCTCTCTCTGTGTGTGTGTGTGTGTGTGTGTGTGTGTGTGTGTGTGGTATTTCTATTTATTTAGAAATCCATGCTTTCTTGGTATCCTTGATCAACTCTAGTTCTCATATTTTTTTTTCTATTTCCTCTTCCTGGTGTTTCCTGAAGCCAGAAGATAGAGATATTTGAATGTGACATCTACTTTAGACCTCATATTCACACTCTGAGCATAAATTCAGTGTGCTATTCTCATGATTTCTTCCATCTGTAATGAATGAGGATTCTCTGTTGATGACTGAAGAAGACATGGATTGAAAAGTATGACACAATAACATTACAAGTCATTTTATTGCTATTTACATTTTAATAGCAATATTTACTTCTGTAGATATAGGCACTATCTAGTTTCTGATTCTTGGCACTCTAAATATGGTCTTGGTGCGATTAGTCCCATGTATATTTGCTCACATAAATCAGATACCTTTGCTTCTCTGCCCTACAAAATTTGTGCCACAAATGCCATAACTATCTTGTAATCAAAGCATCATTTTTGGTCATGGTTTTGTTAAGGAGCACAGTAACTTCCTGTATTAGACACTAGAACATTGTAAATACTCTGTGATGGAACCAGCTCAAAATCTAACATAGGTTTCCAGTAACATCGTGTGTAGACCACACTGACAACATAATTTCACAGTTCTCACTAAGTCTTTCCTGAATTCTACTTTTAAAGCAATTCAACTCAATGTACATCCATTTTCTTCAATGTTATCCTATACCCTTATTTATGTCTCAGTAAAGGAGTGAATAAAAGAAAAGAAAATGGTAAACCCAATGTGTGCAAAATGTATTTCAACTTATGCTTTCATAATTTAAATAACAGGAGTTTGCAATGTTTTTATATTTTATTAGATGTTTTATGGATATACAATTCAAATGTTATCCCCATTCTCCATCTCCCATCTCTGTTCCTCAGGCTTCTATGAATGTTCTCCAACTACCACTTACCCAATCTCCCAACAACTCTCTGGCTTTCCCCTATACTGGTGAAATGAGCATTCACAGGACCAAGGGCTTCTCCTCCTATTGAGGCCACAGAGTGCCATCCTCTGCTACATATTTGGCTAGAGTCATGGGTCTATCAATGTGTACTCTTTGGTTGGTGGTTTAGACCCTGAGAACTCCAGGGTATCTGGTTGGTTGATATTATTGTTCTTCCTATCAGATTGCAAGCCCCTTCAGCTCTGTCAGTCCTTTTTTCACTCCTGCATTAAGGTACCCATGCTCAGTCCAAATGTTGGCTGAGAGCATCCTACTCCGTATTTGTCAGGCCCTGGTAGAGCATCTCAGGAGACAACTATATCAGGCTTCTCTCAGCATGCACTTTTAGCATCAGCAATAGTGACTGGATTTGGTGGCTGCACAAGGGATGGATCTCTAGGTGGGGCAGTCTCTGAATGGCCTTTCCTTCAGTATCTGCTTCACTCTTTGTTGCTGTATTTTCTTCTGTGAGTATTTGCTTCCCCCTTTTAAGAGTGACTGAAGCAGATGTCGAGAAAGAGGAACACTCCTCCATTGTTGGTGGGATTACAGACTGGTAAAACCACTCTGGAAATCAGTCTGGAGGTTCCTCAGAAAACTGGACATTCGACTATCTAAGGACCCAGCTATACCTCTCCTGGGCATATACCCAAAAGATGCTGTAACATACAACAAAGACACATGCTCCACTGTGTTCATAGCAACCATATTTATAATAGACAGAAGCTGGAAAGAACCCAGATGCCCTTCAACAGAGGAATGGATACAGAAAATGTTGTACATCTACACAATGGAATATTACTCAGCTATCTAAAACAATGACTTTATGAAATTCGTAGGCAAATGGAATGAACTAGAAAATATCATCCTGAGTGAGGTAACCCAATCACAGAAAAAGACACATGGTATGCACTCATTGATAAGTGAATATTTGCCCAAAAGTTCGAATTACCCAAGATGGAATCCACAAACCACAGGAAGTTCAAGAAGGATGACCAAAATTCGGATGCTCCCACTCCTTCTTAAAAGGGGAAAAATATCCATAGAGGGGATATGAAAGCAAAGTTTAGAGTAGCGATTGAATGAATGGCCAATCAGACACATGTGGTCCATATATATACAGCCACCAAAACTAGATAAGATTGATAAAGCTAGAAAAATGTATGCTGAAAGGGACCGGATACAGATCACTCCTGAGAGACACATCGAGAGCATATGCAATGCATAGCTCAATACTAGCAGCAAACCATGGAATTGAGAAGGACCCTTGGGGAGAATTAGAGGAAGGATTGAAAGAGTCGAAGGAGCTTGCAACCCCATAAAAAAAATCCCCAAAACCAAGAACTTCCAGGGAGTAAACCACTACTGAAAGACTATACATGCACCCAGGGCTCGAACTGAATATGAAGAAGAGAATAGACTTGTTGGGGCACCAGTGGAAAAGGAAGCCCTTGATCCTGCCAAGGTTGGACCCCCAGTGCAGGGAATATGAGGGGGGCAGTAAGGGGGATGGATGGGAGGAAAACCCGTATGGGGGAGGGGGAGGAGATGGGGCTTACAGCCAGGAAACCGCCAAAGGGAATGACATTTGAAATGTAAGTAAAGTAATTTATCTAATTTAAAAAAAAGGACTGAAGCATCCCCATTTTTTTTCCTTTTTCCCGAGCTTCAAACAGTTTGTTAATTGTTTCTTGGGTTTTCTGAGCTTTTAGGCTATTAGCCTATTATCAGTGAGTGCATAACTTGTGTGTTATTTTGTGACTGGGTTACCTAACTCAGGATAATATTTTCAAGTTCCATGCATTTGTCTAATAATTCCATGAAGATGATATGTACCACATTTCCTGTATCCATTCCTCTTTTTAAGGACATCTGGGGCCTTTCCAGCTTCTGGTTTTTATGAAAAGGGCTGCTACAAACACATTGGAGCATCTTTTGGGTATATGGCCAGAAGTGGTACATCTGGGTTCTCAGGCAGTACTGTGTCAAATTTTCTGAGGAACAGAAAGACTGATTTCCAGTGTAGTTCTACCAACTTGCTATGCCACCCACAATGGAGGAGTTTTCTTCTTTCTCCACATCCTTGTCAGCCTCTACTGTCACCTGAGTATTTTTTATCTTAGCCATTCAGAATGGTGTTAGGAGGTATATGAGGGTTGTTCTTACTTGCATTTCCCTCATGACTATGGCTGTTGAACATTTCTTTAGGTGCTCCTCAGTCTTTCGATATTCCTCAGTTGAGAGTTCTTTGCTAAACTCTGAACCCATTTTTAATAGGATTATTTGGTTCCCTGGTGTATAACTTCTTGAGTTCTTTGACTATATTAGATATTAGCCCTCTATAAAATATAGGATCTTTTCCCAATCTGTTGGTTGCTGTTTAGTCCTATTGACAATATTCTTTGCCTTTCAGAACTTTTGCAATTTTATAATGTCCCATTTGTCAGTATTTTATATTAAAGCATAAGTCACTGGTGTTCTACACAGGAATTTTTTCTCCTAAGTATATGCTGTGAGTATAATCTGAAGAACAAAATTTTTAAATTTGCCCTTTTAAACATATTAATTTAGAGACTCAGTATTAACTGTAACAGAAACAAAATGCCATTCTTTATACAAAGAATACATTCTGAAAATTAATGTTAGTACAAACTACACTGCATAATAAAAGCAATCCTGAATAAAAATAGTAATGTAGAGGATATCACCATACCTGTTTCCTATCAGATACTGAACAAAATGACTAAACTTAGGAAAATACTGGCACAAACATACTTTTATGTATATGGAATAAAAGTCTTCAATTGAAAAACTAAACTATGGTCTAGAATTTAAGCAGCAGTGATTTATAGGACTGCTATGATATGCCTGTGCTTCAGAAGCAGAGACACACTGGACCATGAAAACCCACATAAGATAGTTGTACTATGTCTACTTCCTTGTATCTCCAGGGATAGAGAGTGATGACATGTAGCATAACTGTAAACATAACTAAATAGCCAGATGAATATAGCTCTCCAAAACTTGCAGTGATTCAAGTATAAAGTAGAAGTGGATAATTATATAAGTATAATCAGAATGCCTAGATGAAACTCCTGTATGTCTTCTGTCTGTATTGATCCAAATATAGCAATCTAGTATCCTACAATATAGGACAAACTACATCATAATGTCACCTGTAATGATAATAACACAATTTATGACGATTCAAAGTATAGATTGCTGTTTTCATTCAGATTTTACTCTTGTAAGATTAAAGTATATAAAAATACAATTATAAATAATAATATTAAAAGAAAAACTAAATGGATATTGTTTAAAAGTATAAAAAAGTTGGAAAAATAAAATATTATCTGGCAGTTTGAAAGTGGAATAAATGTTAACATTAAAATCAAAACATATATTGGTTTCGTTCTTGGTCATGAGGTTGAGAGAACATGAATAAAATCCATCATTCTCTGCCTATTTGCAGTTGCTATAGTCATTTTTCACAATCAAATTAACAAAGAAATTACTAATATAATTATAGCATATCTATCATAAATTTAAATACATTTTTAAAGAGCTGTAATGCACAGATTTTACTATGCTTCTTTTCTACTGTTCAAGTTGCTTCCTTCTCCTAAATCACTCTTGTTGAAATTCAGCATGAAGTACAGGATGTACAGGAGAAAGATTTAAAACCAACAGTGAGCTTCTTCACATGCATATGGAATACACAACCTTTGAGATTGTATTGTATATGGAGGTCATTATATCAAATGGACACTGATGTATACAAAATGGTTATATCAACCCTTGCCACTGGATAGTGAACTTGAGTGATAGGATGATTTTCTTTACAGTTTGCTCTATTCGCTGAAGAATGTTTGTCACACTCTACATTTGGGACCTGACTACAGAGTCCAAAGTATAGGGGGAAATTTGGTGATGAAAAAATATATTTGAGGAAATGTAAATAAGTTTTTAATTCCTGTGACATCATTTATAAACCAACAGATTGAGGCCCCTGGAAGAAGGATTTATTGGAAAAGTTGTTACCAGGTCAGAGTAAAAAGTTGTGGGTTTGTAAAAATCTTTGGAAATTATGTGAGTAGATTGTATCAGTATATCCAGTGTTAGAATTAAAGCTATGACTGTGAACTAAAGTATGAAAACAAGAGCTCATGTGGACTCTCAGTAAGTTCTATTCACAAGTATAAATGAGGGAGCAATAGAAAGATTTGTATAGTATCCGTGCTATACTGTTCACTATGCTTTATGTTTCAGATTCTGTGAGTTCATTTAAGATTTCCAAAGTTGATTTACAGGACCTTGTCCTCTTGATGTCCTCCTTCCATTCTGACACACACACACACACACACACACACACACACACACACACACACACTTTTTCTTTCATGTGCTGTAGTGAACATTTAGCTCTAAGGTGAGGAATGTAATTGAGACTTCACATTTAAAGCTGTGTGTTCCAAGGCCTAGTTCTCTTAGTAATGTCTCCTTTCTAAATGTTTTCCTATCTAATCAAAAGGAAGCTTACCTGATCATTATTGAATAAGTCACTGACCTATAAGTTTAGCAGAATATCACTAAGTTTATAGCAGCCTTATTTATAATAGCCACAAGATGGAAAGAACCCAGATGCCCTTCATCAGAGGAATGGATTCAAAAAATGTGGTACATCTACAAAATGGAGTACTACTCAGCTATCAAAAACAATGACTTCATGAAATTCATAAGCAAATGTAATGAACTAGAAAATATTATCCTAATAACCTAGAAAATAACCTAATAAGAGAAAAACACACATAGTATGCACTCATCGATAAGTGGAAAATTGCCCAAAAGCTCAAATTATCCAAGAAACATCCATAGACCACATGAAACTCAAGAAGAAGCATGGCCAAAATGCAGATTCTTCATTTCCTTCTTAAAAGGGGGAACAAAATTATTCATAGGAGGGGATATGGATGTGAAGATTGTATCAGAGACTGAAGGAATACACATTCAGAGCCTGCCCCACATGAGGCCAATATACGTACAACCACTAAAACTAGATAAGATTGCTGAAGGTAATGTGCGCATGCTGACAGGAACCGGATATATATCTATCCTGAGAGACACAACCAGAACATGTCAAATACAGAGATGAATGCTAGCAGCAAACCACTGAACTGAGAACAGGTCCACTTTGGAGGAATTAGAGAAAGGATTGAAATAGGAGAAAGGAATTGCCAATTCCATAAGAGCAACAATGCCAACCAACCAGATATTCCAGGGATTACACCACTATCCAAAGACTATACATGGAATGACCCAGGGCTCCAACTGCATATGTAGCAGAGAACAGCCTTTTTGGTTACCAGTGGAAAGGAAATCCCTTGGTCCTGCCAGAGTAGGACTTCCAGTGCAGGGGAATGTCAGGAGGATGGTAAAGGGAGGTGGATGGGAGGGAACACCCTTATGGGGGAGGGGGAGGGAATAAGGGGCTTATGGACAGGAAAATAGGAAAGGGGAAAACATTTGAAATGTAAATAAAGAAATATATCAAATAAAAAAAGAAAATCAAACCCTGGAGGGGGCAATACAAATATCATTTTATTCCCCCCCCAAATATTTTACCACCATTGTTCTAAGTTATTTTGGAGGTAAGACAACTTTATCTTGGCAAAGAAAGAGACAAGTCAATCAATGAAATAAAATTGAAGACCAAGACATAAAAATGCATTCCTACAAACACTTTATTTTTGAAAAAACTATTCAAAATTATACAGTGGAAAAAAAATGAAAACACCTTCTATGTATGGTACCAATCTACCTGTTGATATCAATGTAAAAGAATGAAAATAAATCCATGTTTATCACCTTGTAAACAGGACCTCAAGGTGAAAGCAATTAACAGAATCTAAGGGAAGAGAAAATGGAAGATAACCTTGAATGAATTGGCATAGTGGATATTTCCTGAATAGAACACCAATGGCTCAAGCTTTATGATAAAAAGTTGACAAGTAGGACAAACTGAAAATCCTTGGTAAAGCAGAGGAAACAGACAATAGTACAGAACAGCAAGTTTGAGATTCAGAAATGATCTTCTCTATCTCTAAATGTGACACAGGATCAATATCCAAAATGTACAAAGAACTCAAGAAGTTAAACTGCAAATCCAATTTAAAAAGAGAGAATTTCTAATAGAGGAATCTCTAATGCCCTAGAAGAGCTTAACTGCAGTAGATGCCAAGAAGTGAATGCTGACAAGAATCTGATATAGAAGTCTCCTGAGAGCCTGTGCCAGAACCTAATAATTACAAAAGCA
This sequence comes from Rattus rattus, assembly GCF_011064425.1. Classification (NCBI taxonomy): domain Eukaryota; kingdom Metazoa; phylum Chordata; class Mammalia; order Rodentia; family Muridae; genus Rattus; species Rattus rattus. The sequence goes on along the minus strand of NC_046155.1, from coordinate 175,947,730 downwards.
CATTCTTCCAGCCAAACAATGGACTGTGCACAAGTTCCCCAATGGAGCACTTAGAGAATGGACTGAGGGAGCTAAGGGGTTTGCAACACCACACAAAGAACAACAATATCAACTAGCCAGTCCCCTCAGAATTTCCACAAACTAAATCAACAAAACAGTACACATGGAGGACCCATGGCTCCACCTGTATATGGAGCAGTGCATGGCCTTGTTGGAATTAAATGGGAGAAGATATCCATGGTTCTGTGAAGGTTTGATACCCCAGTGTAGGGGAATGCCAGAGCGTGTAGGTGGGAATAGGTAGGTGACTTGCGGGGCACCCTTATAAGCAGGGGTAAAGATAAGATACGGGGTATCCAGAGAGGAATCATGGAAAGAGGAAATCATTTGAAATATAAGTAAATAAAATATACAATAAAAAAGAAATGTTAAACATTATTATACATCAGGGAAGGACAAATCAAAATGGTGACACCAGATTTTACCTTTCATTAATATGAAGGACTAATATGAAAAACACATGTGACAGTACTTGCTAGTGAGAATATGGAAAAAGAGGAACATCGCTCCATTGCTGAAGGGATTTCAAAATGGTATAACCACTCTAGAAATCATTCTGCTACTTCCTCAGAAATTTGTAAATAGTTCTACCTTAATACCCTATGTACATATACCACTAAACCACTCCTGGACATATACTCAAACGATGTTGTGCTATAGCACAAGTAAACATCCTCACTATTCTTAGCAGCCTTATTTGTAAAATTCAGAACCTGGAAACATCCCAAATGTAAATTGATTAATGGAAAAAAATGTTGTTTACTGAAAAAATGGACAATATTCAACTTTTGAATATTATGACATCATGAATATTTCAGCCAAATATATGAAACCAGAAAATAGCCCAATGAGTGTTTTAACACATGCCAAAAAGAACATCCCTGGTGTGTTTTCACAGAGAAGTGGGTATTAGCTAAAGTTACAGAACATGCATTATTCAACACTAGAACTTTTGAAGCTTAAGAAGAAGGAAGGTCAAAGTATGGAGACTTCAAAAATCCTTACAAGGAGAGACAAAATAATCATGGGAGGGAGAGGGAAAGAAAGACCTGGGTGGGAGAGGGGGGGGCGGGATCAAATCTGGAAAGAAAAAAGCTCAGAAAGCCAAAAAACTGAATGGAAATCTGCAGCACTGTGGGTTAGAGTGTAGGAGCATCCCTGATTGTTAGATGCTCCCAGGACCCAATGAAGATGATCTTAGCAGAAATATCCAACTGTGCAGATGGAATGTGAAGAGACTACTTCCAGGAGAGAGACATGGCTCCCAGTTGATGCATGGGGCTCCTCAGTCATCTTCTAAATTTTTGACAAAGAAATGATTCAGTCTAAAGGAAATGTAGGGACAAAAATGGTACAAAAATTGAAGGAAAGGCCATTTGGTTACCATCCCTACTTGGGATCCACATCATGAGCACCAAAGCCTCATGCTATCACTGCACTAATATCAAGTAGTGCTTGAAGAAAGGAATCTAGTGAGGCTGTCTGTTGAGAGGTTCTACCAGCAGCTCACTGGGACAGACGCAGATTCTTAGAGTTGAGCATAGGCCTTACATCAGGAACTCCTATGGGAGAGTTATGTCAGAAGGAGTTGAAGGGGATTGTCACCCCAGAGGCAAAGCCACAGTATCAAATAACCAGTATCCTTGGGAGTTCCCAGAGACTAAGATACCAACAAGAGAGTATACTTGCACTGGACTTTGGACCCTGGCACATTTGAATCAGAGCATTGCCTTATCTTGGCTCAGTAGGAAAGAATTTGGCTAATCATGAAGAAACTTAGTGTCCCACCAAAGGTAGATGCTTGTGGATGTGAGGTGAGTGGTTGGTTTGGGGAGCTTCTCCAAATACAGGTACGGATGGTGGGTTGAAATCTTATGAAAGGGAGTGATATTTAGAATGTAAGTATGTTAAATAATTTTTAAAAGCATCTATTTTATTCTACAATGCTTTTAAAGGATCACTTTCTTGTGTTTTTAAATAAGTCTGAATATAAGGGGATAGCTATGGTAGAGTTTCGGGCTCTACAAGAGACATTTGGTCCTTCCTCTTTTTTATTTTATTTTAATGCTTGTGTCTAGGCATAGAGGTTAGAATAATTACAATTCTAGTTGCTGACATCTGTTTCTTTCAGCGTTGAATGGCTGGTATATTTCTTCATTTATGCTTTTTCCCTTGATTCTTTGAGAGTGTTATCAATGAGCTAAGCCTGATAAGAAATTGTCTACTGACCTGATAGTTTTGGATACTGTACATGCCAGTTAAAAACAAGTTTTGAGGCATTAGACTGTGACACTTAGGAGTTGGTATAGACTAGATTTCTGAAATTTTTTCCACGCAGGTGGAGAAAATCCTATTGTATTAAGATTTTTTTCATTAAGTGTTTTTTGAATAATGAAAGAAAGTGAAGGGAAGTCATTCAACCTAGAATGTCAGCTATTTCTATGGGTAAAATACTGAGAGTTTGAATTTATCCTATCATTTTCTCAGCACTGGCTCATTGGTTTTGTAACAAGATGTGTCAGGTGATACTGAGGTATTGCCATAAAAGAAGGGGAGAGGGAGACTGTTTAGGAGTAGAGGAATTTTCTTGTCCAGAGGAAATTGTGTTGTGGTCAAGTGTCAAAAAAGACTGTACCAAATTTGGACATGCTGAGCCTAGGTGACGTGATGCAGAAGAAGTAAAGATTTTCCATCCCCTTATATCATATCTTGGCAAGATTATTCTGTAATTACTCTCTTACATTCACTTTAGGATATGTCTTTACAGTGTAAAATTTTACTGATGAGTGTGGTCATAGGACTCTACATTGAGTTTAAAGTAAATACAGGCCAACTCTTTTGTGTGGAGATTAATACATGTTCTTTAGCATGTGATATGAGGCACATTGTGTTGTTGTTAATCTCTTATTCTTGTTGATCATTAAATTAAAATATAACATGTTTATGATCACTGAGTCTGTGATGAATTTTAATTCTTTGTCTAATTAGTACATATATAGGACATAATCAGAATAATCATTCACAGAAAGCTAGGAAAACACCTCTTTAAAGTTTGCATTTAAAATTCCCAGTGCTTTACATTGTGATTGGAATACAGCATTAAAGTTGTTAATCATAATTATGATGTCATTCTTCTGTAGAATGCAGCATAATGTGATGCATTATCGCAATTTCATACATGTGTGTAACTGTGTTTTGCTGGTTCTTGATTCTCAGTCAACCTCATTTGTATCCCCAATGTCACTGAGTAGACCCCTTTTTTCCAAGTATCCATCTTCTATTTTTATGTCCAATGTGCATATCACCTGTCCTTATAAGGATACCTCATTCTTATATTGATACCAATCCACTATATGTATGTAGTCCACATATGCCTCATTTTCTGAAACTTATTCTCTAATGACAATTGGAAACAATAGTGATTCATGTTTAATTTTGTCACAGACTTCTACTATTTACAAAATTTAAACAACCACTTTATCTAAGTTTTAATAAAAATTCAGATCATTATTCAATTATTAAATATTTTGTGTAACATCCTAAACACATAGCTTAGTGGTTAACAACATTGGGTATTCTTCTAGAAAATTGGCGAATGTTTCCAGGACACAGAACAATTTATTTCTTATTGTATTGGTACTTCTGGGTATCTGACAACGTCTTCTGACTTCAAAGTTAATGTATGCATATATATGGAAATATATGGATATATAAGATATAACAAGACTTAAACATACACACAGAACTATTGTGGTAAATATATAAAAAAAAATAAAAATGTATCTTTTACCTGCTGTATATCATGCACCGAAGTGCCTGAAGATACCTCCTATATATCTGGTCTGAGTCAGCAAAGCATCTCATCTGCTCTGCTCCATTCTATATCATACTGTTGAAGGCTTCTCTCTGAGCCTGGCAGCAATCTTTCTACCTATCTAGTTCCTAAGGCAGGTTTCCATGCTATAAATACACATCCCAACTCTGGGGTGACCCAGACTAACTGTCGCATACTCTCTAAAATCTGCACATAAAATAGCATACAACACATTAACCTTTGACTGAATTGATAAGATATAATAGCCCACCTAAACATACAAAGCCCAATACACATCCATCCCTCAAGAACATTCACAAGAACCTGTAAATACACAGAGTCAGCTTAACATCAGCTTCCATGTTCTCTCTGCCTCAGCTTCTCCTTGTCTCTCCTGTCTCTTTCTCTTTCCCTTCTAGTATCCTCCTATTCCTTCAAAGTTTCTCCTGGCCATCCTTCCTTCTCATCCTGTGACACACCACCTTCTATCCTGTACCTTCCCTCACCTGTATTTTACAAATTAAATGGGCAGAAAGTTCTGGTGAAGTCACCTGAGTCCTGAGTATGAGACTACGCAGCCGTCCTTTGCGCAGTGGAAAATAGCATCAAAATACAGATAACTCCAGGGCAAACCACAGCACAGAACCATACATACATGAACACACATACACATACACACACATACACGTACACATACACATACACACAGAGAGAGAGAGAGAGAGAGAGAGAGAGAGAGAGGAGAGAAAAACATACATAAACAACATTTGACCATATTTTTAAGAAGCAAATACACACAGGAGGAGTAGAAGGCAGGAAATAATAAAACTCAGAGCCAAAATCAACCAAGTAGAAACAAAAAGGAACATAGAAAGAATCAACAAAACCAAAAGTTGGTTCTTTGAGAAAATCAACAAGATGGATAAACCCTTAGCCAGACTAACGAGAGGACACAGAGAGTGTGTCCAAATTAACAAAATCAGAAATGAAAAGGGAGACATAACTACAGATTCAGAGGAAATTAAAAAAATCATCAGATCTTACTATAAAAGCCTATATTCAACAAAATTTGAAAATCTACAGGAAATGGACAATTTCCTAGACAGATAACAGGTATAGATAAACCAGTTAAACAATCCCATAAATCGAAAGGAAATAGAAGCAGTCATTAAAGGTCTCCCAACCAAAAAGAGCCCAGGTCCAGACGGGTTTAGTGCAGAATTCTATCAGACCTTCATAGAAGACCTCATACCAATACTATCCAAACTATTCCACAAAACTGAAACAAATGGAGCACTACAGAATTCCTTCTATGAAGCCACAATTACTCTTATACCTAAACCACACAAAGACCCAACAAAGAAAGAGAACTTCAGACCAATTTCCCTTATGAATATCGACGCAAAAATACTCAATAAAATTCTGGCAAACCGAATCTAAGAGCACATCAACACAATCATCCAGCATGATTAAGTAGGATTCATTACAGGCATGCAGGGATGGTTTAGTATAGGGAAAACCATCAATGTGATCCATTATATAAAAACAAACTGAAAGAACAAAAACCACATGATCATTTCATTAGATGCCAGAAAGCATTTGACAAAATTCAAGACCCTTCATGATAAAAGTCCTGGAAAGAATAGGAATTCAAGGCCCATACCTAAACATTGTAAAAACCATATACAGCAAACCAGTTGCTAACATTAAACTAAATGGAGAGAAACTTGAAGCAATCCCACTAAAATCAGGGACTAGACAAGGCTGCCCACTCTCCCTACTTATTCAATATAGTTCTTGAAGTTCTAGCCAGAGCAATCAGACAACAAAATGAGATCAAGGGGATATAGATCGGAAAAGAAGAAGTCAAAATATCACTATTTGCAGATGATATGATAGTATATTTAAGTGATCCCAAAAGTTCCACCAGAGAACTACTAAAGCTGATAAACAACATCAGCAAAGTGGCTGAGTATAAAATTAACTCAAATAAAATCAGAAGCCTTCCTCTACACAAAAGAGCAACAAGCTGAGAAAGAAATTAGGGAATCGACACCCTTCATAATAGACCCAAATAATATAAAGTATCTCGGTGTGACTTTAAAAAAGCAAGTAAAAGATCTGTACAATAAGAATTTCAAGCCTCTGAAGAAAGAAATTGAAGAAGACCTCAGAAGATGGAAAGATCTCCCATGCTCATGGATTGGCAGGATTAATATAGTAAAAATGGCCATTTTACCAAAAGCGATCTACAGATTCAATGCAATCCCCATCAAAATACCAATCCAATTCTTCAAAGAGTTAGACAGAACAATTTGCAAATTCATCTGGAATAACAAAAAACCCAGGATAGCTAAAACTATCCTCAACAATAAAAGGACTTCAGGGGGAATCACTATCCCTGAACTCAAGCAGTATTACAGAGCAATAGTGATAAAAAACTGCATGGTATTGGTATAGAGACAGACAAATAGACCAATGGAACAGAATTGAAGACCCAGAAATGAACCCACACACCTATGGGCACTTGATTTTTGACAAAGGAGCCAAAACCATCAAATGGAAAAAAGATAGCATTTTCAGCAAATGGTGCTGGCTCAACTGGAGGTCAACATGTAGAAGAATGCAGGTCGATAAATGCTTATCACCCTGTACAAAGCTTAAGTCCAAGAGATCAAGGACCTCCACATTAAACCAGGTACACTCAAACTAATAGAAGAAAAACTAGGGCAGCATCTGGAATACATGGGCACTGGAAAAAATTTCCTGAACAAAACACCAATGGCTTATGCTCTAAGATCAAGAATTGACAAATGGGATCTCATAAAACTTCAAAGCTTCTGTAAGGCAAAGGACACTGTGGTTAGGACAAAACGGCAACCAACAGATTGGGAAAAGATCTTTACCAATCCTACAACAGATAGAGGCCTTATATCCAAAATATAAAAAGAACTCAAGAAGTTAGACCGCAGGGAGACAAATAAACCTAATAAAAAATGGGGTTCAGGGCAAAACAAACAATTCACAGCTGAGGAATGCTGAATGGCTAAGAAACACCTAAAGAAATGTTCAACATCTTAAGTCATAAGGAAAATGCAAATCAAAACAACCCTGAGATTTCACCTCACACCAGTGAGAATGGCTAAGATTGAAAACTCAGGTGACAGCAAATGCTGGCATGGATGTGGAGAAAGAGGAACACTCCTCCATTGTTGGTGGGATTGCAGACTGGTACAACCATTTGGAAATCAGTCTGGAGGTTCCTCAGAAAATTGGACATTGAACTGCCTGAGGATCCAGCTATACCTCTCTTGGGCATATACCCACAAGATGTCCCAACATATAAAAAAAGACACGTGCTCCACTATGTTCATCGCAGCCTTATTTATAATAGCCAGAAGCTGGAAAGAACCCAGATGCCCTTCAACAGAGGAATGGATACAGAAAATGTGGTACATCTACACAATGGAATATTACTCAGCTATCAAAACAATGCCTTTATGAAATTCATAGGCAAATGGTTGGAACTGGAAAATATCATCCTGAGTGAGGTAACCCAATCACAGAAAAACACACATGGTATGCACTCATTGATTAGTGGCTATTAGCCCAAATGCTTGAACTACCCTAGATGCCTAGAACATATGAAACTCAAGACAGATGATAAAAATATGAATGCTTCACTCCTTCTTTAAAGGGGGAACAAGAATACCCTTGGCAGAGTTAAAAAAAAAAAGAATTGAGACAGCATCAGAGAGATAACAAAAAAAAAAAAAAAAAGAATACCATTTGCAGGGAATAGAGAGGCAAAGATTAAAACAGAGACAGAAGGAACACCCATTCAGACCCTGCACCACATGTGGCCCATACATATACAGCCACCCAATTAGACAAGATGGATGAAGCAAAGAAGTGCAGGCAGACAGGAGCCAGATGTAGATCTCTTCTGAGAGACAGCAAGTACAGAGGCGAATGCCAGCAGCAAACCACTGAACTGAGAACAGGACCCCCGTTGAAGGAATCAGAGAAAGAACTGGAAGTGCTTGAAGGGGCTTGAGACCCCATATGAACAATGCCAAGCAACCAGATTTTCCAGGGACTAAGCCACTACCTAAAGACTATACATGGACTGACCCTGGACTCTGACCTCATAGGTAGCATTGAATATCCTAGTAAGATCATCAGTGTAAGGGGAAGCCCTGGGTCCTGCTAAGACTGAACCCCCAGTGAACGAGATTGTTGGGGGGAGGGCGGCAATGGGGGGAGGATGGGGAGGGGAACACCCATAAAGAAGGGGAGGGGGAGGGGTTGGGGGATGTTGGCTCGGAACCTGGGAAAGGGAATAACACTTGAAATGTAAATAAGAAATACTCAAGTTAATAAAAAAAAAGTAAAAACTAGTATGCTAGTATGTAAGATTGTATGTATGCATGCATGCATGCATGAATAGGCTGTGGTCATTTCTTACTGCTTTAAAATAGATTTATAATGATACTGATACCCAACAGGACAGGCAAGATCACAATCAATATACAATTTCCAAAAATAGGGAATAATTATGTATGCAATATCACGTGCACACTTTGAGTGTTCTTGGCCATAGTAAAATTTTTGAACTGAGTATTCAGCCTCCATGTCTGCCTGTACATTCTGCTTAGTTCATGAAATGTTTTGATTTTTATTTTCATGTTGGTGCAAGAAAATCTAATTACATAAAAAAAGCTAATTATCCATGATATAGAGTATGGTACCATGGGCCAAGATACATAGAAGTAAAATAAGAGTGAGGGATAAAATTGGACAGATAGGAGTAGGAAAGAGAGATGAAAGAGAGAGAGAGAGAGAGAGAGAGGGAGGATGGAGAAAGGAGGGAGGAGGGAGGGATTTGGGGGGAGGGGAGGGGGAAGGAGGAGGAGAAATATAGAAGAGGGAGAGGGAGAGAGAGGGAGAGGGCAGAGGGGAGGGGGAGGGGAGGGAGGGAGAGGGGAGAGGGAGGAGAGGGAGGGGAGAGGGAGAGGGAGGGGAGAGGGAGAGGGAGAGGAGAGGAGAGGAGAGGGAGAGGGAGAGGGAGAGGGAGAGGAGAATAAACATTGTTTTGATAGTTACTGCCTTATTACCAGATTGTTCACTCCAGAGTATCAGATCACCATCTCTTCTTGAATTTGATTCAATACTAACTGTAATTATGCTCATGTATCCAAGACTAAAGATGACACTATCATTCAAAACACTTTAACCTTTCACAGCTAACACAAGGACTGATCCATGGGGCAGGAGATAAGATCTTACATATTAAAAGTTCACCTGAAACTGAATGAAACTTACTGGAATGTGTTTTGCAGTTTTCTTTTTCTTTATGCTTTTTAAGTTTAAGAAAATATATGTAATTTTATTTCTAAAATAAGGTTTTAAAGAAATACACCATTATTTGTCAAGAAAATTCATTCAACTTTTCATGTAAATGCAGAAAAGACTTTTTAAATTTTTTTTTATTTTTCAGAGTAATAGTTTATATATAACATGCTTTTCCCCCCATTTTTATTATTTACACTACAATTGTTATTCCCTTTCCCGGTTTCCAGGCCAACATCCTGCTAACCCCTCCCCCTCCCCTTCTACATGGGTGTTCCCCTCCCAGTCCTCCCCCCATTAGGGCCCTATCCCCAACAATCCCGTTTACTGGAAGTTCAGTCTTGGCAGGACCAAGGGCTTACGCTTCCACTCGAGCCCTTACTAGGCTATTCATTGCTACCTACATAGTTGGAGCCCAGTGTCAGTCTTTGGGTAGTGGTTTAGTCCCTGGAAGCTCTGGTTGGTTGGCACTGTTGTTCATATGGGGTCTCAAGCCCCTTCAAGTTCTTTCAGTCCTTACCCTGATTCCTTCAACAGGGGTCCCGGTCTCAGTTCAGTGGTTTAATGCTGGCATTCGCTTATATATTTGCCATATTCTGGCTGTGTTTCTCAGGAGAGGTCTATATCCGGTTCCTGTCAGCCTGCACTTCTTTGCTTCATCCATCTCATCTAGTTTGGTGGCTGTATATTTATGAGCCACATGTGGGGTAGGCTCTGAAGGGGCATTCCTTAAGTCTCTGTTCTAAATTTTGCCTCTCTATCCCCTCCCAAGGGTATTCTTGTTCCCCTTTCAAAGAAGGAGTGAAGCATCCACATTTTGTCATCTTTCTTGAGTTTCATGTGTTCTGTGCATTTAGGGTAATTCGAGCATTTGGGCTAATATCCACAAACTTCCTTAATGATTATTCAGTGGTGGTGGTCTACACAGGAGAAGAAAATTTCCAAGAAGGTTTTGTATACACGTCTATAAGCATTTTTACCTTCCAGTCATTATTCCACTCCTGGTTCATCCTCCATCAGTTCCTCCCACCTATATCCAAGAGAATGTCCCTACTACCCTGTCTACCCCATCTCACTCCACACACCCACCCCACCCCAGACAACACAACCTCACTCCAGTCCCCATTTCCCCTTTTAATCTCTACTTTTCCTCTCCCCACTAGGCCTCCTCATTTCAGGTAAACGCAAGACTAGAGAGATAGGTGCATCTTCTCTCATTGTGAAAAAACCAGGCAGTCCTATTCTGTGTATGTGTCTGGGGCCAAATGCCTGCTAGTGTATGTTGGCTGGTTGGTGACTCACTAATTGAGTTATTTCTAGGGTCCCAGTTATTTGAGACTGCTCTTCTTCCTATGGGGTCACCTTACTCCTCAACTTCCTCCAGCCTTTTCCTAATTCAACCACAGGGACCCCAACTTCAATCCATTGGTTGAGTATAAATATCTGTATCCAGGACCTGTTGGGCCTCTTTGAGGACAAGTATGCTAGAAATTTAAAAGTCTTTTCTATAGTTAACAGTTATGTTCTTTTTAACTAGATTTAGGCACTGTTGTGGTATTCTCTTTCTACTACAAATATTACTCTTAGCTTTTCCTCAACTTTTTTTCATAAAAATAAAATATTTAAGCCTATATTTGTATGGAGTATGTAACAATGCTTGTATGAGGTCCATGGCACTCATCACTTCTTGAAATCCATAAATTTCTGTAACCGAAGTCTTTTATCATGCAAATTTCTGCAGGAATCATAAGCAGAGTGAGTCAAACTCCCAACTTCACATCTGCTGTTTTATCTTTGCGAAGAGATTTAACAAAAATATGAAAATTCCAAATTCCTCTCCTTGGCCTGTAGTCTTTATTCATTTTCAATTCAGTCTTTTTGTCTCACATGTCCCATTACTGTCCCTTATTTGAGTTCACTTCTCTGCATTATTTATTTCCTGTAAAGTCATTTCCTCTCTGATCTATAATTTACCTTTTCAAATCTGAGTGATATTACCTACTGATAAACTGCACTGCACACAAACTGAACATTCTAATGACACTGGAGAAACACAACTATACATCTCAATAAGCTATCCTGCTTTACCAGATCTGGGGTGAATGGATCTCAGGAATGTAATTTGAGATAAACAGGATCTACAGAATTCCAAAATTCTTAGTTAAGGAAATACTTTAAGACAATTTCGGACCTGTTTCATATCTTTTCATGTGTATATTCTGTAACACATTAGTAAGAGATATCTGGGTGTTAATCCCCCAATAATATACAGATATGATTTTTTCTAAAGAATTGCAATGTTAATGTCACCTACAATGGCAAAGACAGAAGTAGGTTCAGGGTTCCAAATTATTTACGAATATTTTCCAGTTGATAACTAATAAAAATATGTAAAAGGTTGCTCTGAACATTTACAAAGATAAGGCGTTTTGTGTAGCAATAAGATTTCATTATCCCTGAAAGCTGACCAGGTATTCCATGGATGAAGCTAAAAACTTTGAGACACAACTGTGAGAAAGTGGGGGAAGCCTCACTGTCTCACCCTTACCAGGTTTTAATGAGTATTTCCCTCAAAACCAAACTACATCCTTTTAAGTAATACCAGTTAGAAAATTTAATACTTAATTATTTCTTATATAATTTTTTATTTGCTTTTTTGTTTTACTCAAGTTCACCTTCAATTATTTTCCAATCTCTTTCCCCTACTACTCTGCCCTCCAAATTTCATGAATTCTAAGAAGTAAATAGCACTTGTTCTACTAAGTGAACTGAAATGAGTTATGACTAGTACTGAGACATAAATTGAAGTATGGATAGAAATCTTGGCCTGTAGGTCTTCTAATACTTTTGGAAATTCCTGATGTCCTCTTCTTCACTCAGATTTTTCTAGGTTAATTTTGGGAAAACTTTGTGCACATTGTTAAAACAAATGAATTTATGAGGGGAAGTACCTTATTCTGTATGGTTAAAAAATTCCTGCTTCCTCGGAGTTAAATATCCCCTCTGGTTTTACCTATCTTCTGACTCATCTTCCAGGACTATACTGCTACCTTAGAGTGAAAGGTTTGTCACAGAAGTTAGATTTTAGCTGAAAACACCAAAGTTTATTACTCTCACCAACTTGAATGATTGTGAGCCCATAAGTTAATCACTATAAGTTGTGAAAAATAAATCACTAGATGAGGATTGAGTCATAGATTAACTTTCCATATAAAATAATATTCAGAGGGAATATTATCAATATAAACATTTAGCTGAATAGTACTGTTGGGTCCTTTTTGTGAAGTGGACCTTCAACCTATTATGAACCCATTTGTTATGCTTAGGATTGTCATGACATTGATCCAACAGCCGTGCTGTTGAGACACATCTCAGGGCTCACACTTGGGTAATATTTACGATTACTTTTAGTACTAGAAAAATTTCCAGTACAGTTGAAGTTCCCAGCTTGATTTCTTCATGTTCTTTAACTCAAGAACAGGGTATCTTAAGAAATGGGTACTTACCTTATGAATACCATTACTGCTAAACCTTACAGGTCAGTAATGGTACCCATCTTCTTCAAGCTACTAGGTTTTTTTTGTTTTTTTTTTTTTTTGTTTTTTTTTTTTTTTTTTTGCTGTATATTGTTTTTATCATGTTTTTGTATCAGCATTGAATTCCTAATATTTTTAAGATTTTTACATGAAAGGGTGTATTTTTTTCTCAAATGCTTTCTCAGCATCTAGGAAGATGATCATGTGGCATTTTTTATTTGAGTTTGTTTACATAGTAGACTCTGTTGATGGATTACTGTATATTGAACCATCCCTGCATCCTTGGAGTGAACCCTACTGGACCATGAAGGATGATTGTTTTGATGTGTTCTTACATGTGATTTGTGAGAAATATATTGAGTATTTTTGTATCAATATTCACAAAAGAAATTAGACTGAAGTTCTCTTTCTTTGTTGGGTATTAGTGTGGTTTAAGTATAAGCATAATTGTGGCATCATAGAAAGAATTGGGTAGCACTTCCTCTGTTTCTATTTTGTGGTATAGTTTGGAAAGTATTGGTGTTAGATCTCCTATGAATGTCTGATAGAATTCTATACTAAACCCATCTGGTTCTGGGATTTTTTTTCACTGAGAAACTTTTAATAACTTCTCTTGCTTTAGAAGTTATGGGACTATTCAGTTGGTTTACCTGATCATGATTGAACTTTGGTCCTTGGTCTATGTCTAGAAAATTGTCAGTTTCACCCAGATTTTCCAGTTTTGTTGAATATAGGCTTTTGTAGTAGGATCTGATGATTTTTTGAATTTCCACAAATTCTGTTGTTATGTTTCCTTTTTCACTTCTGATTTTTTAATTTTTAATTTTTAATTTGGATACACTGTCTGTGCCCTCTGGTAGTCTCGATTTGGGTTAATCTATCTTGTTGATTTTCTCAAAGAATCAGCTCCTGGTTTTCTTGATTCTTTGTGTAGTTCTTCTTGTTCTACTTGGTTGATTTCAGCACTGAGTTTGATTATTTCCTCTTGGATAAACTCGATTCTTTATTTCCTAGAGCTTTTCAGAGCCTTTCATTGTGATACCAAACTGTTAATGTATGCTCTCTCCAGTTCCTTTCTGGAGGCACTCAGAGCTATGAATTTTCCTCTTAGCACTGCTAACATTTTGTCACATAAGTTTGGGAATGTTGTCCTTTAATTTTCATTAAATTCTTAAAAGTCTTTAATTTTGTATTCATTTGTTCCTTGACCACGTTCTCACTGAGTAGAACATCGTTCAACTTCGATGTACGTGTGGGTTTCTGTCATTTTTGTTGTTATTGAAGAACAGCCTTTGTCCCTGGTGATCTGATAGGACACATGGGATTATTTCAGTATTCTTGTATCTTTTGAGACGATTATATGATCAATTTTAGAGAGAGTACCATGAGGTGCTGAAAAGAAGGTATATTCTTTTGTTTTAGGATGAAATGTTTTATAAATATCTGCTAAAACCATTTTGTTCATGACTTCCATTAATTTCTTTATGTCTCTGTTTAATTTATGGTTCCATGATTTTTCCATTGATGAGAGTGGTGTGTTGAAATCTTCCACTTGTATTTTGTGAAGTGCAATGTGTGCTTTGAGCTGTATTATGAATGTAGGTGCCCTGGCATTAGGAGCATAGATATTCAGGAGTGAGAGATCATCTTGGTGGATTTTTCCTTTAGTGATTATGAAGTGTCCTTCCTTATCTTTTTTGATAACTTTTGGTTGAAAGTATATTTTATTCAATATTGGAATGGTAAGTCTAGCTTGTTTTTTTGAGACCAATTGCTTGGAATTTTTTTCCAGTCTCTTACTCTGAGGTAGTGTCTACTTTTTTCACTGTGGTATGTCTACTGAATGCTGCAAAATGATGCTCCTCTTTATGTATCCAGTCTGTTAGCCTATGTCTTTTTTATTGAGGAATTGAGCCTATTGATATTAAGAGATATTAAGGAAAGTGATTGTTGTTTTCTGTTATTTTTCTTGTTAGAGGTAGAATTATGTTTGTGTGGCTCTCTTCTTATGGTTTCGTTGCAGAAAGATTACTTTCTTTCATTTTCCATGATGTAGTTTCTTTCCCTGTGTTGGAATTTTCAGCCTATTTTCCTTTGTAGGGCTGGATCTGTAGAAAGGTATTGTGTAAATTTGGTTTTGTCATAGAATATCTTGGTTCCTCCATCTATGTCAATTAAGAGTTTTGCTAGATAAAGTAGCCTGGGCTGGCATCTTTGCTTCCTTGTGGTTTGAATGACATCTTCACAGGATTTTCTGGCTTTCATGATCTCTGGAGAAAAATCTTGTTGAATTATCATAGACCTGCTTTTATGTTACTCTACATTTCCCCCTAACAGATTTTAACAGTCTTTCATGGTGACAGGAGGAAGTACTTTTCTGTTCCAATCTACTTGGAGTTCTGTAGCGTTCTTGTATGTTTATGGCCATCTCTGTAAGTTTGGGAAGTTTTCTACTATAATTTTGACGAAGATATATACTGGTCCATTATGTTGGGAGTCCTCTCTCTCTTCTATACCTATTATCCTTAGGTTTGATATACTCCTTCTGTCCTGGATTTTCTGGATGCTTTTGGTTAGGAGCTTTTTGCATTTCACATTTTAGTTGATGGTTGTTCAATTTTTTCTATGGTATCTTCTGTCCCTAACATGCCCTAAGGCTCTGAGTGCCTGGAGAAAAACACAGGGGAAAGCATATATCAGCCGCTTGACAGCACACCTAAAAGCTCTAGAACAAAAAGAAGCAAACATACCAAGGAGGAATATAAGGTAGGAGATAAGCAAACTCAGAGCTGAAATCAACCAAGTGAAAAAAAAGGACTATACAAAGAATCAACAGAACCAAAAGCTGGTTCTTTAAGAAAATCAACAAGATAGATAATCTGTTTGCCAGACTAAACAGAGGACACACAGAGTGTCCAAATTAACAAAATCAGAAACGAAAAGGGAGACAAAACAAGAGAATCAGAGAAAATTCAAAAAATCATCAGATCCTATTCCAAAAGCCTATATTCAACAAAACTTTAAAATCTGGAGGAAATGGATAATTTCCTAGACAAATACCAGGTACCAAACTTAAATCAAGAACAGGTAAGCCCTTTAAACAACGCCATAACTCCTAAAGAAATAGAACAGTCATCAATAGTCTCCCAACCAAAAGAGCCCAGGTCCTGATGGATTCAGTACAGAAATCTATCAGTCCTTCATAGAAGACCTCATACTAATACTATCCAAACTATTCCACAAAATTGAAACAGATGGAGCACTATCAAATTCCTTCTATGAAGCCAAAATTACTCTTATACCTAAACCACACAAAGACCCAACAAAGAAAGAGAACTTCAGACCAATTTCCCTTATGAATATCGACGCAAAAATACTGAATAAAATTCTGTGAAACCGAATCCAATAGTACATCAAAACAATAATCCACCATGATCAAGTAGGCTTCATCCCAGGCATGTAGAGATGGTTTAATATACGGTAAACCATCAACATAATACATTTATAAACAAAATAAAAAATAAAAACCACATGATCATTTCATTATATGTTGAGAAAGCATTTGAAAATATTCAACACCCCTTCATGATAAAAATCCTGGAGAGAACAATAATTCCAGGCCCATACCTAAACATAGTAAAAGCCATATACAGCAAACCAGTAGCTAATATTAAACTAAATGGAGAGACACTTGAACCAATCCCACTAAAATCAGGGAGTAGACAAGGCTGCCCACTCTCTCCCTACTTATGCAATAGAGTGCTCGAAGTCCTAGCCAAAGCAATCAGACAACAAAAGCAGGTCAAAGGGATACAGATTGGAAAGAAAGAAGTCAAAATATCACTATTTGCAGATGATGTAACAGTAAATTTAAGTGACCCCAAAAGTTCCACCAGAGAACTAGGAAACTTGATAAACACCTTCAGCAAAATGGCTGGTTATAAAATTAACCCAAACAATCAGTAGCCTTCCTTTACACAAAAGAGAAACAAGCTAAGAAAGTAATTTCGGAAATGACATCTTATGGAATAATCCCAAATAATATAAAATACCTCAGCATGACTTTAACCAAGCAAGAGAAAGATCTGTATAATAAGAACTTCAAGTCTCTGAAGAAAGAAATTGAAGATTTCAGAAGATGTAGAGATCTCCTGTGCTCAAGGATTGGCAGGATTAATATAGTAACAAATGGCCATTTTACCAAAAGCGATCTACAGATTCAATGCAATCCCCATCACAATTCCAATCCAATTCTTCAGAGAGGTAGACAGAACAATTTGCAAATTCATCTGGAATAACAAAAAACCCAGGATAGTTAAAAATATCCTCAACAATAAAAGGACTGGGGGACTCACTTTTTCTGAACTCAAGCAGTATTACCAAGTAAGAGTGATAAAAAAAAAAAAGAAAAAAAAAACCTGTATGGTTTTGGTACAGAGATAGGCAGATAGACCAGTTGAATAGAATGGAAGACCCAGAAATGAACCCACACACTCATGGTCACTTGATTTTTGACAAAGGAGCCAAAACTATCCAATGAAAAAAGATAGAATTTTCTGCAAATGGTAATGGTTCAACTGAAGGTCAGGATGTAGAAGAAAAAAAATCAATTCTTACTTATCACCCTGTACAAAGCTTAAGTCCAAGTGGATCAAGGACCTCCACATTAAACCAGATACACTCAAACTATTAGAAGAAAAAATGGGGAAGAATCTTGAACACATGGACACTGGAGAAAATTTCCTGAACAAAACACCGATGGCTTATGATCTAAGATCAAGAATTGAGAAATGGGATCTCATAAAGCTGCAAAGCTTCAATAAGGTAATGGACAATGGCATTAGGACAAAAATATAACCAACAGATTGGGAAAACATATTTATTAATCCTACAACTGATAGAGGGCTTATATCCAAAATGTAAAAAGAATTCACAAATTCAGACTGCAGGGAGAAAAATAACCCTATTAAAAAATGGGGTTCAGAGCTAAACAAAGAATTCACAGGTGAGGAATATAGAATGGCTGAAAACCACCTAAAGAAATGTTCAACATCTTTAGTCATAAGGGAAATGCAAATCAAAGCAACCCTGAGATTTCCACCTCACACCAGTCAGAATGGTTAAGACCAAAAACTCTGGCAACAGCAGATGCTGGCGAGGATGTGGAAAAAGAGGAGCATTCCTCCATTGTTGGTAGGATTGCAGACTGGTACAGCCATTCTGAAAATCAGTCTGTAGATTCCTTAGAAAATTGGACATTGCCCTACATTAGGACCCAGCTGTACCACTCCTGGGCATATATCCAAAAGATGCTCTACTATACAACAAAAACACATGCTCCACTATATTCATAGCAGCCTTATTTACAATAGTCAGAAGCTGGAAAGAACCCAGATGCCCTTCAACAGGGGAATGGATAGAGAAAATGTGGTGAGGTAACCCAATCACAGAAAAACACACATGATATGCACTCATTGATAAGTGGATATTATCCCAAACGCTAAAATTACCCAAGATGCACGGACCACATGAAACTCAAGAAGGATGACCAAAATGTGGATGCTTCACTCCTTTATTAAAAAGGCAAGGAAGATTACTAAATGAAGGGGATAAATAAGCAAAGTTTAGAACAGAGACTTAAGGAACGGCCGTTCACAGTCTGCCCCACATGTGGCCCATACATATACAGCCACCAAACTATATAAGATGGATGAAGCTAAGTGCAGCCTGATAGGAACTGGATGTAGGTCTCTCCTGAGAGTCACAGACAGAATATAGTAAATACATAGGCGAATGCCAGCAGCAAACCACTGAACTGAGAACAGGACCCTTGTTGTTGGAATCAGAGAAAGGACTGAAAGATCTGAAGGGGCTCAAGACCCCATATGAACAACAATACCAACCAACTAGACCTTCCAGGGTCTAAGCCACTACCCAAAGTCTATACATGGACTGACCCTGGGCTCCAAATTCATAGGTACCAATGAATAGCCTAGTACGGGCACCAGCAGAAGGGGAAGCCCTTGGTCCTGCCATGGCTGGAACCCCTGCAAACTGGATTGTTTGGGGGAGGGTGGTAATGGGGTGTGGATGGGAAGTGGACACTCATATAGAAGGGGAGTGGAAGGGGTTAGGAGATGTTCGCTTGGAAACCGGGAAAAGAAATAGCATTTTAAATGTAAATAAGAAATACCCAATTTAACAAAGATTGGAAAAAAAAACAAAAAACAAACAAAAACAAAAACAAAACAAAATAAAAAAAAATAATTATACCTCAGTTACATATTTATTTGGCAGAAGGAAGTAGTGAAATAAGGGAATAGATCTTGGTGCATAGCTTTGTGAATGTAATCTAATAGTTTGTAATACAGCAGAGGGAATATCCTGTAAGGCCAAGGCCTGCCAGAGACATTCTTGCCATATTCACCATGCTCCAGCTGCCAGGACTCCCTCCATTTCTCCTTTGTGTTGTGTTACTGGTATGCTGAGTGTAGGAGAAGTGTCTTTCATTCTATGTGAATGCTTCCTGATGACACTGGGTCATTGTTGTTAGGGGACCTAAGGAATATGGCCATTTTTCAAAGCCAAGAGTAATGTATCAGTTGATGTTGAGGTCTGTGGAACCATTTGGTAGTAGGGAAGTGTTGTCTGAGAAGCATATGGATTCTGATGAAACAGGATGCCTTTTCTGATGAAGTAGATGGGGCTGGCTCTATTGTTGCCAGACCAGTCTGTACTTGTTGAAATGTGTTTGGAAAGATTTTGAAGGCAGTGGTTAAGTTAAGGAGTTAAGAATGAAATGTTCTTAGATGTACAATTGGAACTATAAGGTTCATGGTCTTTGTAGCTGAGGAGTCCAAAGACCAGGGATAGAGGGAGGAGTATCAGAAAAAGGGAAAGATTTCACCCTTCATTATTTTCAAAGTATAGCAAAACTTAGGCTGTGGTTTGGCAAAAGTACCTGTGTAGTGTTGGAGAGTCCTTGAGAGGAGGCACCAAAATTTAGAATGGTCGTATAGGTTAACTGGGGAACAACTGTTATCTTAAAGCACTATGTGGTTGTGTTAGGGAGAGCATGGTTTTAGGAAATTCTTTCTTAGGCTGTTCAGATGGTTTTTGAAACTGAAATATTTTAATAACATGGATTATAGAGGAAGCTCATTGCCCCAGGCCGCAGGGCAGTCAGTGGAGGTTGAGGACCACATAGGAGAGAATGGGGTCTCGAAGAAGGAAGCCAAGACAAGAGTCTGATCAGGGCGACAATTTTATTTTTTCCTAAGGTTGAATTTATACCATAGCAAGGGTGACAGAGGGAGAGGCAAAGTGGGAAACTACTACAAAAGCCAAGGACACAGATCTCTTGTGGTCAGCTGATGTCAACAGGATGTTGGTTTCTCAGAAAGGTTACAAGTTTGTCATATCATTAGTCAGCAGGATGTTGGTTTTTCAGAAAGGCCACAGGTTTGTTATATCACTGGGCATCCTGACCATCAAATTTTATTAGTCTTCTGCAGCTGGCTGGGGATTTTTCATGAACCCAGTCATACATACCTCTAACTATAATATTAACAGCAATAATGGAGGGTTTTAAGGGCATCACTCTCAACACAACCTAAATGGGAATGCCTTTGAAGTCAGCGAAATGATTTTCTCTGAGATGCGGTGAAACAGTAAAAGTGTTCCCTGCATACACTTGGGTAAGCTGGACTTTGCTCTCCTTGATATGATGATTCCTTAGGGATAAAATGGGATGAACTGAGATCTGGAATGTGCAACTAATATATTATCTTTGAACATAAAAATAATAGCTGGGGAGATGTCTCAGTCCATAGAGTACACAAGTATGAGGATCAGAGTTGCACTAACAGAAACTACATTTAAAATGTAGGCATGAAATTTCCTATTGTAATAAAGCAATGGTGAGGTAAATAAAAACAGATTTTAATGTGCAGTGGGCAGCGAGTCTAGTCAAATTGGTGAGTTCCAAGACCAATGAATGACTGCATCTCAAAAATCAAGAATAATATTTAAGGTTGGGCCCAGACTTCTCCCTGTTTACACACAGTAAATGCAAGTAACACAATCATAAAGTAGTTGGTCGCATCCATAATAATACTGCAACACCTGAACGAGTAAGTATATCTTATCAAGAAACTCTACCTCTCACTGAAGGACACGGGAAGTAAATTGCTGTTTGAAAAAGGAATGCCATAAAAAAGATTTTTAGATTTTTAATTAAAAATAAATTCAAGTACCATTTTCTCACTGACTGAGGCTGTGTGTTCCATGAGTATTAGATTAAATATAAAGCCCTTCCTTGGTCTATGACTGGTGAATGTCCAAGTACTGGGGATACTTAGTGCTATTATAAAAATAATAGATAAATATTCTTGGAAATATAACTTTGTTTATGCAAATATTCCTGATATAAGGTTTTTTACATCTACATTATAAATGCATACTCAGTCATTCATTTTTTTCTTCCAAAACTGTACACATTATTTACATGGGATAATATTTTAATATTTTCATATACAATGGTCTTTGTTAGGTGAACTGATTTTTGCCCAACTAGACATTAATGTGAGTACTCAGAGAATATTTAAGATAGACTAAGTGAGCTAGGGTGGTCTGCATGTAAAGATTTATATTATGCATTTGTCATACTCATGTGATTCAGACTATTTTACATAAGCCTAAGGTATTTTATGAGAATGATATACACTATGTAATAATATTTTTAAATTTTCAGTATTTATCTTTATGGTTCATTTTCCCCCTATGGTCTTCAAAACTATATAGGATCAAATTAATTTTTGTGAAAGTATAAGAGTTCAGGTATGTGTGTATGGATTATGTACACAAGTGTAGAGACCGGAGGTCAACTTCTAAATGCCATCCATAATTAGATGCCATCCACTTCAGTTACTTTTGAAATGTGATCTCTCACTGGAACCTGAGAATAACAAATTCTGTAAGGATGGTTAGCCAACAAATGCTAGGGACCTGACTGTCTCTGCTTTAATGTTTCTTGAACCACTGTCATATGCCACTATTTCCAGCTTTTTTTGAGAGTGATGCGAATTAGCCTCATATCTTCATGCTTGTGTAGCAAACACTTCACCGGGAAAACCATCTTCTTTATCCCTTAATATCAGTGTCATTATAAGTAGTTATTAAGCCACTCATCTCTAGGAAAGTGAAATCTTACTGTCCAATCTTTTGATATTCCAACATGGTACACAAACATACACACACACACACACACACACACACACACACACACACACACACACACACAGAGTCATGTCCCAATCTCAAAACTGTGCAGTTGGTTTACAAAAAAAATTCTTATTGTTTTAAGTAAACTTATTTCTTTGCGCTATACCTTTTTATAGCTTCAAACCTCTGCATATGTCCCATAAGTTGCAGGATGAATATGTTTAACATATGTTGGGTTATTATATTTGTAACTATAGTTGTCTCTTCTGAAAGAAAACACAAGCCCAATTCTTTAAGATTTACTCTGGCAAATTCTCCTACTTCTGGAAATGTTGAATGCCCCAAGAGGATTCTTTCTTACTTGTTGTTGGTTGGAGTTTGAGAGGGTACCAAGTTGGAGGGAATGCAAAAGAAAGTAGAGAGAGGTGAGTTATCTGGAATTTTCTGGGCCTTCTAGCTCTCCCTTTATTTCCAATTCAGAGATGTTTACTCTTTACCCTGAAGCAAGGTGTCAGTTCTTTAGACTTTATCTGCAAAGTAAGAATTGTTATTTGACATGAGAAATTGAAAAAATATACAGGGGATAAATAATGTGATAAATATAATGAAACCAAGTAAGTTTATATGTTATCCTCTTATTCCACCATGCGAAGTCTCAGAAAGACATATTACAATTAATATATGCCCGGGGAACATAGTTCATTTCTACAGGACAAAGCTACTTGAAACATAAAAGTACATAATGTGATAGTTTGAAAGTAAACATCTATCATAGATTCAGATGTTTCAATATTTGATCTGCAGAAAATATTGTTCTTCATGTAGGTTTTGGAGGTGTGGCCTTGTTGAAGAAATTAGGTCACTGGGACAGGTTTTGAGGTTGGAAATCTTTATGCCATTTCCAGTGAGTTTTCTCCACATCATGCTTGTATTACAAGATGTGAGAACTCAGCTTCCTGCTCCTGCTGTCACTGTTCCCTGCCACTATTGTTATAGACTCATACCCTGCTGTAACTGAAGGGGTTTTTAGACAAATAGGCCCTTCCTTCTACATGTTGGTTAGTCGTGGTATTTTACTTCAAATAATAAGAAAAAAATTAATACAAAGCAAAAGGAAACAGGAAGCAATGTGTGTGTGAGGGGGGGTTTTCTGTAGTTTCTGTATGACTGCGATTTTATTGTGTGGTGCACATGTATGAGAACAGTTAGACAAAGTGCTAGGATCAGACAGTCAAATTTGGAAAAGAATTATTATTTTGTGCGTGAACAAAAAATAGTCAAGCCCTTTCCAAGTCTTCTATGCAAAATCCTACGACTTAGATGGAATCAGTGGAATCCTTTCACCATTTGGGTATTGACATGAAACTAAAATTGACCACAGTTGGGGTGTAAAATTCATAGCATAGAGACAGCAAAGCAGAAGCTCCAAGGAAGCTCAGTCAAATAAAGTTCTTACAGCACAAGTAGAAGGGCTGACTTCAGCATCCACATAAAATCTCTTGACTGTAATCTTATATGTCTGTAACCTTCTAACCTGGGAGCCAGATGGAGCCGGAGGTTCCCTTAAAGTTAAAGGGGAACCAGTCTGTGAATGCAAGGTTCATTGGGAGACAATGTCTCAAAAATATAAGGTAGAAAACAATTGAAGACTCCTAATATTGACCTCCGACAAGTACACGCACACATATGCACACTCGAAAGTGCATGTGTACACACCTATACACACACACACCCATACACACACACACACACACACACACACACACACACACACTAGTATATCAACAAACTAAAATTGTGCTTTAATTTGTTATTTTTTGGGGAGAATTTGCCTGCATGAATGTACTGATTTAGAAGCCAGAAGAGGGTAGGAGACACACTGGAACAGAAGTTACAGATAATTGTAAGCTGCAATGTGGGGAAATAATCCTGGGTCCTCTACAAGTACAGCCAACACTCAATGACTGAGCAATCTCTCCAGTCTCCAAATCAGTTTTATTTTGTTTTGTTTTGTATTCATTTCTTTTGTTTTATGTAAGAGTCTGGAAAGTATGTAACTTTCCATGTATTTATGTAACATGTCTGAGCACAACATCTCATAGCATGAATATGTTACAATATTAGAAGACACATCAGGATCTCCTGAATTTGGCCTTAGAAAAATTATGGAGGGATAATGAGAAGTTAGAAATCACAAAAGGAAGGGGAAGGATCTAGAGAAGTGGCTCCTCAGTTACAAATACTTCCTGCTCTCTCAGAGGGGACAGCACCCAACATGGCAGCTCACAAACGCTATAACACTGATTCCAAGGCATCCAGTGACTTCTGACACCCATAGCTGCAGACACATATACTCACATAGGCTCACACACAGGTAAAAAATAAAAATTTTAAATCAACAAAGAATGGTTTAATTAATGTTTTTCAACATTTTTACAACTTTCTATAGCAAACTTCAAGGCAAATTATTGGCTTTGATAATAAATCTCAGGCATTTTTGGTGTCTGAGAAAAAAATAATTGCTTCTTGAGCAGCATGTATGCAGAAGTAGAAAACAAGGGTGGACATTCTGATGCAAGAACAATGGGTATATTCTGACCTCAAATTTCTTCCAAAAGAAAGAGAAGAGGATCTTTATTTCATTTCATTGTAAAAAATAAAAAAATAACAAAAAATAACAGGCCACTAACATTCCAATGAGGAATGATTTATTTGTACCTCATTCAGAAATGTTTTGAATGTAGATGTGGCTTTTTATTTGCATTACCATTTCAGACCAGCCATAAATGGTATTCTTGCTAAAATGACTGCTTATAATGGATTTTTTTCCAAACTTTTTTTTATGGATTTTTTCTTTTATTGGATTTTTTATTTATATTTAAAATGTCATTTCTTTACCAGTTTCCTGCACATAAGTCACCTATCCCATCCCCCACCTCTTTTTCTATAAGGGTGTTCCCCTCCCATCCAAATCCCCCCACTTCCCAACCTGAAACATTCCCCTACACTGGGAGTCCAACCTTGGCAGGACCAAGGCCTTCTCCATCCATTGGTTCCTAACAAGGTCATCCTCTGCGACATATGCAGCTGGAGCCATGGGTAGATATTTAGTCCCTGGGAGCTGTAGTTGGTTGGCACTATTGTTCTTATGGGGTTGAAAGCCACTTCAACACTTTCAGTCCTTTCTCTAGTTGCTCCAACAGGGATCTCACTCTCATTTCAATGGTTTGATGCTAGCATTCACTTCTGTATTTGACATGCTCTGGCTGGGTCTCTCTAGAGACATCTATATCCGGTTTCTGTCAGAATGCATTTCTTAGCTTCATCAATCTCATCTAGTATGGTGGCTGTATATATATGGGCCACAAATGGGGCAGGCTCTGAATGGCCATTCGTTCAGTCTCTGTTCCAAATGTTCCCTCCATATCCCCTCCTGTGAATATTTTTGTTTCCCTTTTAAGAAGGAGTGAAGCACCCGCATTTTGGTTATCCTTCTTCTTGAGCTTCATGTGGTCTGTGGATGGTATCTTGGATAATTTGAGCTTTTGGTCTAATATCCACATATCAGTGAGTACAAACCACATGTGTTTTTCTGTGATTGGATTACCTCACACAGGATGATATTTTCTAGTCAATCCATTTGCTTATGAATTTCATGAAGTCATTGATTTTGATAACTGAGTAGTACTCCATTGTGTAGATGTACCACATTTCTGAATGCATTCCTCTATTGAAGGGCATCAGGGTTCTTTCCAGCTTCTGGTTATCATAAATAAGGCTGATATGAACATAGTAGAACATGTGTATTTGTTGTATGTTGGAGCATCTTTTGAGGATATGCCCAGGAGAGGTATAGCTGGGTCCTCAGGTAGTGCAATATCCAATTATCTGAGGAACATGCAGACTGATTTCCAGAGTGGTTGTACAAGTTTGCAACCCCACCAACTATGGAGGAGTGTTCCTTTTTCTCCACATTCTCACCAGTATCTGTTGTCACATGAGTTTTTGATCTTCGCCATTCTGACTGGTATGAGGTAGAATCCAGGGATGTTTTGATTTGCATTTCCATGATGACTAAGGATGTTGAGCATTTATTTAGGTATTTCTCAGCCATTCAATATTCCTCAGCTGAGAACTCTTTGTTTAGCTCTGTACTCCATTTTTAATAGTGTTATTTGGTTCTCTGGAGTCTTCCTTCTTGAGGTTTTGTATATTTGGGATATTAACCCTGTATCAGATTTGGGATTTGTAAAGATGTTTTCCAAATCTCTTGGTTGTTGTTTTGTCCTAATGAGAGTGTCCTTTTCCTTATAGAGGCTTTGCAGTTTTATGGGGTCCCATTTGTCGATTCTTGGTCTTAGAGCAAAAGCCATTGGTGTTTTGTTCAGAAAATGTTCCACAATAATGCCCATGTTATCAAGATTCGTCCCCACTTTTTCTTCTACTAGTTTGAGTGTGTCTGGTTTGATGTGGAGGTTCTTGATCCACTTGGACTTAAACTTTGTATAGAGTGACAAAAACTGATCAATTTGCATTATTCTATATGCTAACCTCCAGTTGAACCAGCACCATTTGTTGAAAACGCTATCTTTTTTCCATTGGATGGTTTTAGCTCCTTTGTCAAAAATCAAGTGACCATATGTGTGTGGGTTCATTTATAGGTTTTCAATTCTATTCCATTGATCTACTGCCTGTCTCTGTACCAAAATCATACAGTATTTATCACTAATGCTTTGTAATACTGGTTTCTTAAGCACCAAATAAAGTCTTAAGTATTAAGTAGTTCTTTGGAAACTTTTAACAGGAGTTCTGCCTTTTGTTCTGTTAGTGGAGGAATATTGTAGGGTCAGGCAATAATGTTACCATAATAGTTTGTTCGGAAAGTTTTAATAGACTATGCATGAGAAGCCCTTTGCAGAGGGCTGAGATTGGACACTCAGATAATGGAAACTGACAATGGAAAAATAAATGTATTTTTATTAAAGAGTTGCTTAGACATTATTCAAATCTACTGACTTCTCATTTCAAATGTTAATGCAACACAGTTTTGTTTTGTTTTGTTTTGTTTGTGTGTGTGTGTGTGTGTGTGTGTGTGTGTGTGTGTGTGTGTGTGTGTGTATGGGCATAAATACTTGCAATGCCTACAAGTTGATCTCAGACCTCTTGGAGTTGAAAATTCAGGTAGTTATGTATTATCTGTTTCAGGTATTTATAAGTGACCTGGTGTTCTGCAAGAGCAATATGTGACCTTAACTGCTGGGTATTCTCTCTAACCTTTTGCCTATCTTGCCATGGAAAGATCATGGCAGTACTGAGATCATGAGAAAGGCTGATCTAACTTGACTTTTAGTCCTACTAGCAATCGAGCTTAGAGTTTTGTCTCCTGTTTCTGGATGAAGCATTAAAAATGTTCATTTTTATGTTTTTGTTATTTCCCTTGAGAATGTATTTTAATCATATTTGCACTTCTTCCCTCTTAACTTTTCCCAAAATCATCCTGCATTTCTTCCTACTTGACCTGGTGTCATCCCTAGCTCTCACATCAATACCAATATGTGTAATACAGGTATTCTTTTTTTTTTCATCTTTATTAACTTGAGTATTTCTTATTTACATTTCGATTGTTTTTTAAAGTTTTTTTCTTTTTTTTCAGTTTCTTGGGCCAAATCTCCACTAACCTAAATCCTCAACCCCAACATTTTTTTATTCCTTCCCGGTTTCTCCCAAATCCCTAACCTCTCCCCCCTCCCCCAATTACCACCTCCCCAATTACCCCCCAACAATCACATTAACTGGGTGTTGAGTATTTGCAGGACCAAGGGGTCCCCCTTCCACTGGAGCTCTTACTAGGCAATCCATTGCTACCTAAGAGGTTGGAGCCCAGGGTCAGTCCATGTGTAGACTTTGGGTAGGGGCTTAGTCCCTGGAAGCTCTGATTGGTTGGCATTGTTGTTCATATGGGGAATGGAGCCCCTTCAAGCTCTTCCAGTCCGTTCTCTGATTCCTTCAACAGGGGTCCTGTTCTCAGTTCAGTGGTTTGCTGCTGGCAATCGCCTAAGTATTTCCTGTATTCTGGGTGTATCTCTCAGGAGAGATCTACAACCGGTTCCTGTCAGCCTGCACTTCTTTGCTTCATCCATCTTATCTACTTTGGTGGCTGTATATGTATGGGCCACTGTCAGTACAGAGAATCGGGCAAAGCCTGTGCGATGAAAGAAACACACACACAGGTTATTCATGTCAAGTCAGAAGAGGAAGAGCCTCTGGTTTCTTTATAGACCAAACTACATATCCAAAGTACACCACTTAGCAGGTATCTGCAAAGCACAGTGGGGAAACCTGGCTGAGACTGTGTAACAAAGGACAGACTATGTGACCTGAATACATTAGGGAAATAACCAGGAAGGCCAGCCTAATTCTTTGACTCAGGTGGGAAGTACCTGGCCAGATGTTCAGAGTTGGGAACAAAAAGCTTCCACAGGCAAGGGCAGGGCTCAGCAGGGGTCAAACCTTGCTGGAGACCCAGAAGGGTCTTGTTCAGGCTGGAAACATTCCATGAATGCAAATTTCTTGTGCCTTAAATTACAGGGAGAGGCTTATGATCCTACAATCTAAGACTAAGGCCAAACAGTGACAAGGCAACCAGGCCCAAATCCAATTCAGTTCCCACAGGCCACATGTAGGGCAGGCTTTGAATGGGTGTTCCTTCTGCCTCTTTTCTAAACTTTGCCTCCCTATTCCCTGCCAAGGGTATTCTTGTTTCCTTTTAAAGAAGAAGTGAAGCATTCACATTTTGGTCATCCTTCTTGAGTTTCATGTATTTGGTGCATCAAGGGTAATTCAAGCATTTGGGCTAATAGCCATTTATCAATGAGTGCATACCATGTATCTTTTTCTGTGATTGTGTTAACTCACTCAGGAAGATATTTTCCAGTTCCCTTCATTTGCCTATGAGTTTCATAAAGTCATTGTTTTTGATAGCTGAGTAATATTTCATTGTGTAGATGTACCACATTTTCTGTATCCATTCCTCTGTTGAAGGGCATATGGTTTCTTTCCAGCTTCTGGCTATTATAAATAAGGCTGCTATGAACATTGTGGAGAACGTGTCTTCGTTATATGTTGGGGCATCTTTTGGGTATATGCCCAAGAGAGGTATAGCTCGGTCCTCAGGTAGTTCAATGTCCAATTTTCTGAGGAACCTCCAGACTGATTTCCAGAATGGTTGTACCAGTCTGCAATCCCACCAACAATGGAGGAGTCTTCCTCTTTCTCCACATTCTGGCCAGCAGTTGCTGTCACCTGAGTTTTTGATCTTAGCCATTCTCACTGGTGTAAGGTGAAATCTCAGGGTTGTTTTGATTTGCATTTCCCTTATGACTAAAGATGTTGAACATTTCTTTAGGTGTTTCTCAGCCATTCAGCATTCCTCAGCTGTGAATTCTTTGTTTAGCTCTGAATCCCATTTTTTAATAGGGTTATTTGTCTCCCTGCGGTCTAACTTCTTGAGTTCTTTGTATATGTTGGATATAAGCCCTCTATCTGCTGTAGAATTGGTAAAGATCTTTTCCCAATCTGTTGGTTTTTGTTTGGCCTCACAACAGTATCCTTTGCCTTACAGAAGCTTTGCAGTTTTACTTTGATAAATATGTTCCTTATCTTTTTTTGATGTCTTTTAGTTGAAAATCAATTTTATTCGATATTAAAATGGCTACTCCAGCTTGCTTCTTCTGACTATTTGCCTTGAAAGTTGTTTTCCAGCCTTTCACTCTAAGGTAGTGTCTGTCTCTGTCTGTCTTTTTCTAGTGTCAGTGTGTGTTTCCTGTAGGTAGCAGAATGCAGGGTCTTCATTGCACATCCAGTTTGTTAATCTACATCTTTTTATTGGGGATTCGAGAACATTTATGGTTAGAGATATTAAAGAATAGTGATTATTGCTTCCTGTTACATTCATATTTGGATGTGAGGTTATTTTTGTGTGCTTTTCTTCTCTTTGTTTTGTTGCCAAGACGATTAGTTTCTTGCTTTTTCTAGGGTGTAGCTTGCCTCCTTATGTTGGGCTTTACCATTTATTATCCTTTGTAGGGCTGGATTTGTAGAAAGTTATTATGTAAATTTGGTTTTGTCATGGAATATCTTGGTTTCTCCATCAATGTTAATTGCGAGTTTTGCTGGATGCAGTAACCTTTGCTGGCATTTATGTTCTCTTAGTGTCTGTATGACATTTGTCCAGGATCTTCTGGCTTTCATAATCTCTGGCGAGAAGTCTGGTGTGATTCTTATAGGTCTGCCTTTACATGTTACTTGACATTTTCCCCTTACTGCTTTTAATATTCTTTCTTTATTGTGTGCATTTGGTGTTTTGACTATTATGTGACAGGAGGAGTTTCTTTTCTGGCCCAGTCTATTTGGAGTTCTGTAGGCTTCTTGTACGCTTATGGGCATCTCTATCTTTAGCTTAGGGAAGTTTTCTTCTCTGATTTTGTTGAAGATATTTACTGGTCCTTTGAGCTGGTAGTCTTCACTCTCTTCTATACCTATTATCCTTAGGTTTGATCTTGTCATTGAGTCCTTGATTTCCTGTATGTTTTGGACCAGTAGCTTTTTCTGTTTTACATTATCTTTGACAGTTGTATCGATGATTACTATGGAATCTTCTGCTCCTAAGATTCTCTCTTCTATCTCTTGTATTCTGTTGGTGATGCTTCCCAGATGGTGTTAGGTGTTTTCCTCTGGAGTCAGAAATATGGGCAGTGTGTAGGTTCTTCTGGCTTCCCAAGTGTGTCTGCCTCTCTGAAGGTTTAGCTCTCTCTCCCACGGGATTTGGGTGCAGAGAAATGTTGATCTGGTCCCTTCAGGTCCAGGCAGTGTCTGGAAAGCAGGGGACCAGCAGCTCTAGTGCCCCTATCTGCAGTTCTCAGAGGTCGGAGGTCCGATACAGTTTCCTCTTGGGCCAGGGATGTGGGCAGGGTGGACAGTATTGGTGGTCTCCCCTCTGTAGTCTTAGGAGTGCCCACCTGTCTGGGCGGTGAGTTCTGTCTCCCAAGAGGTTTGGGAGCAGTGAGCTGCTGGCCGGGATCAGGAGGTTGGGAATCCAGCTAAAAACCGGAAGTGTCTGGTCCCAGAGGAATTTTGCCTCTGTGTGTCCTGAGACCACCAGTCAGTTCGCTTGGAGCAGAAAAGTTAGACTTACCTGTGGTCCTGCGGCTCAAGTTTGCTCGTGGGGTGTTGCTTTGACCTCTTCATGAGTGCAGCAACCAGGAGGGCCTGCACCACCTTTTCTGGGAGCCCCCCTCCCCCCTGTGCACTGGTGTCCAAGATGGCATTAGGTGTTTTCCTCTGGCGCCAGAAATGTGGGCAGAGTGTAGTCTCTTCTGGCTTCCCAGTCTTGTCTGCCTCTCAGAAGGTTTAGCTCTCCGTCCCACGGGATTTGGGTGCAGAGAACTGTCGATCCTGTCCCTTCAGGTCCTGGCAGCGTCTGGAGCACAGGGGATTTTCAGCTCCAGTGCCCCTATCTTCCCAAGATGTGATTTTTAAATCCAAATCTTGCTTTTACATTGGGTTGGGATATCCAGTATATGTATTTGTGAGAGAACTGGGCTCCAATGATGCCAAGTAGTCTTAGTTTCTGTTGCTTAGTTTCCTATGCTTGCCTCTTGCCATCAGGTTGTCTATGTTGGTCGCTTGTCTTGCTGTCTCTGACAGTGGCTCAACCCTCCTGTAAGCCTGTGTGTCAGCACTCCTGTAGACCTTTTTGCTTTCAGCCATATCTTAGAACAGAGAGGTACTCGTGGGTTTCTGTGACTTGATGCCTCCAGGTTTGGAGCAGAAGAGTTTTTCTTACCTCTGCTCTGAGGTGTGTCAGAGCTCCAGGCAACAGGCTTTTGACTGTTGGCAGAGGCAGACAACAGAAGATTTCTGGCACTGCCTGCTTATAGGTTCTTGTATCCGGAGTGCACTTGTTAGGATTTTCTTGGTCTAGGAATGTGAACAGAAGTGGTGGTGTCCTCTGAGATCTCAGGATTTTCTGAATTTCTGATTGTCCATCTCTCCCCCATGGGACTTGCGTATAGAGATCTGTGGTATGGGGTCAGCTGCAGGTGCAGGCAGAAACCAGAAGTGTCCTATCTCAGATGATTTCTGCCTTTTTTGTGTCCTGAAGCCAATAGGTGGGTGGCTTGGAACAGAAGAGTTGGTCTTAAGTCTGCTCTCAGAAGTGTAAGTTGGACTGGCAACTTACACTTTCAGGTCTTGGTGCAGGTGGGAAACTGTGAGGTTCCTTTCTTAAATGGGGTAATAATCACCTGCTAAAAATATTTATGGGATGAAATTTGCAGACAATTGGATGGGACTAGAAAACATCTACTTGAGTAGAATATCCTAGACCCATGAAAGATATTTCATTCACTCATAGGAGAATATTGGTTTTAAAGCCAAAGAAGATGATGCTATCTTCCACAGGCCCAGAGAAGCTAAGTATAAATGAAGGTTATAGTAAGGAACTTAAAGATCTCCTTGTTAAGGGGAACTAGGATTGATTTTTTTCATATGGACTGTGGGAGATAATGGTTGGTTAGAGAAGTGATAAATGGGGGCAGGGAAGTGTTTAAATACTTTAAGAAATGACAGAAAATGGGGGCAGAATTTGGGGGAAAATGTCTAACCTAGTCATTAGAAACTTCATGAAATCTATGAAAGCAGCACAGAATCTATCATTGACAGGTTCCTAAAGGGACATGGATACAGCTAAAATTCCTCAACCTCCCGTTTGTCCTGCTTGCAAAGTGTTCTGTGGGTGGAACCTGTCATAATTACCATCAAAGTGAACAGAGATATTTCATCTAGTAATTGAGGAAAACACCTGCAGTGTCCCACATGCAAACATAGATAGAGCACTAAAAGTCATATAAACTGGAGAGGGAAATATCATAGGAATTGGACGGGTATGGACACCATCAGAACATGGGCTAGAGAATCAAATAACTGGAACTTATTGGGAGCTCACAGAGAGTAATGCACCTCTAGAGATGTGATCTGTTCCTTTGCATATATTTAATGGTTTCATGGCTTAATGTTATCGTGGAAAGCCTATCCGTGTGAAGAAATAGAATAGAAAATATTGTCTGTTCCCTTGATCCTTGAATATAGGACTATGGATACTCTATTAGCTCCACCACAGGGTGCTGCTGGTTTGGGATGCAGGACATGGGAATTTGACTGGGCTTACCCTAAGCCATTGCTGTGTGAATGTTGGGGAGTAGAGAAGAACCAGCATTCCACTTAGTGTTGGAAAAACAAAGTCTGAGGTGCTAGAGAGCTAGAGCTGGCTCTGGATACCTGAACCTGTGAAGAGGTTGGGGCAATCTGGTTCTCAGACTGTTGGATGCACAGGTGCTGCTGTGATCCATGGAAGAGCCTAGATCAGAGTCATGGCCCAAGGGCTGGATGTAGCCCAGGGCTAGGGAAAGTTTCAGGGGAACTCCATCCAGTCCCATGGTGAGAGTCTTTGTCTTGGCAACTACAGACATGGCTTGAGCTTGGTGGTGGTCATGGCTACAAGTACAGAGACATCTTCCCCTGGAGAACAGATGGTGGATCTATAGGCAAAGGTGTTCTCCGTGGTTCCTCAAGGTGGAACCTGATGAAAAATGGCAGTCCATAGTTCTAAGGCATTTATTGTCATGGTAGAATTTGGATGTGTATAACCATACCCCACTTCTCCAGGTAAGCCTGAGATTAAATACCTTTCGCCAGGAGGAAGGTCTAGGAAGAAAAGTTTATTGGCTATACTCTCCAGGCCTCTATGTAGCTCAGTAGCATGGAAATCTGTCTTGAGAAGACATGACCTGTGGTTATGTCCTTTTCATCATCTACATGTATAGCACTTGGGGTGTTTCCCTTACTTGACTGATGGTCACAAATCTATGGGGATGGGGGGGTGTTGTAGATAGTGACAGGGCTTGGTGCTCGGGAGTAGGCACAGCTCCTACTATCCCTTCAGGGTTTCAGAGACTTCTAGCCTTAGCTCAACTGAGGACCGTGGTACCTTTCATGGTACTACACTTGCATCCGGACATAAAACTACATTGTTACCTAACCTCTCTGGATCTGTGGATTGTAGCAGGATTATTTTTATTTTACAGTTAATAAGTGGATATTACAATTTATAAGTGAGTACATATCATGTTTGATTTGCTTACTTGGCTTTTCTCACTCACAATGATTTTTGTTTGTTTATATGTTCTAACTCCATTCAACATCACTCTTTAGCCTATTTATGGGAACGTTCTCCTCATACTGGATTGTCTTTGTCTAGCATTGATGTGATCAAATGTGCCTATTCTTATTTTAACTTTTTCTGTACTCTTAATTTTTAACCCTGGGATGTTAGAGCTTTCTGAGGGAAGGTGTTAGGGGTGGTGGTGGTGGTGGCAGATTCTTGTGACAGGACAGGCGGTAAGGATATACTTGGGGAGGGATGTGGACAGGAATCTCTCAGATAAAACATATAAGAAAATACATTTTTAAAAAGCCCAGAAAAGATGGCACTAATGTAAGAATTTGAAGGATGCCTATTGTGGTTGCATTTCTTAATCTTTCCTCTCACCATGGAGATGATGTAGCTAAGGATACAAATTGGAAAGGAAGAAGTCAAAATATCTCTATTTGCAGATGATATCATAGTACACTTAAGTGACGTCATAAGTTACTCCAGGGATCTACTAAGCCTGAAAAAAAAAAAAAACTTCACCAAAGTGGCTGGACATAAAATTAACTCCAACAAATAAGTAGCCTTCCTCTACTCAAGGATAAACTGGATGAGAAAGAAATTTGGGAAATGTCAACCTTCATAGTAGTCCCAAATAACATAAAATACCTAGGTCTGACTCTAACCAAGCAAATTATCTGTATGACAAGAAGTGCTATTTTCTGAAGGAAAAAAAAAAACAAAAAACGAAGACCTCAGTAAATAGACCAACCTTACTTGCTAATGGATTGGCAGGATTAATATAGTAAAAATTACCATTTTGCCAAAAGCTATCTACAGATTCTGTGCAATCCCTATCAAACGTCCTAAACAATTCCTGATAGAATTAAAAATGCAATTTGGAAATTCATTTGAAATAACAAGAAACCCAGTATAGAGAGAACTATCCTCAACAATAGAAAAAGTTCTAGGGGAATCACCATCCCTGACCTCATGTGGTATTACAGAGCAATATTGATAAAAAACAAAACAAAACAAAACAAAACAAAAAAACAAAACAAAACAAAACAAAACAAAAAACCCTGCATGGTATTGGTGTAGAAACAAGCAGCTAGAACAATGGAATAGAATTGAAAACCCAGAAATGAACCTCACAACTATGGTCACTTCATCTTTGACAAAATGCTAAAACCATCCAGTGGAAAAAAATAGCATTTTCTACAATTGGTGCTGGTTCAACTTGAGGTCGTCGTGTAGAAGAATGAAAATCTACCCATTCTTATCTGCTTGTGAAAATCTCAAGATCAAGTGGATCAAGAACCTCCTATAAAACAAGATACACTCAAACTAATACAACAGAAAGAGAGTGAGAGCGTTGAAAAATATTCACAAGGGATAATTTCCTGAATAGAACACCAATGGCTTATACTCTAAGATCAAGAATCAACAAATGGGACCTCATAAAATTGCAAAGCTTCTGTAAGGCCAAGGCCAGTACTGTCAGTAGGACAAAATGGGAACCAACAGATTGAAAAGAAAAAGGACCTTTACCAATCCTACATCTGATAGAAGGCTAATAAATAATATTTACAAGGAACCCAAGAAGTTAGACTCCAGAGAATCAAATAATCCTATTTTAAAAATAGGGTACAGTTCTAAACATGGAAATGTCACCTGAAGAATATCAAATGGCTGAGAAGTTCCTAAAGAAATGTTCAACATCTTTAGTGAAAAGGGAAATGCAAATCAAAATAACCCAGAGATTTTTAACTCACACTAGTCAAAATGGCTAACATGAAAACTCAGGTGACATCAGATGCTGGAGAAGATGTGGAAAAAGAGAAAAGTTCCTCCATTGTTTGTGGGATTGCAAGCTGGTACGAACACTCTAGAAGTTAGTCTGGTGGTTCCTCAGAAAATTGGACATAGTACTACCTGAGGACCCTGCTTTATCACTCCTGTGCATACACCCAAAAGATGTTCCAACATATAACAAGACTACATGCTCCACTATGTTCTTAGCAGCCTTATTTATAATAGCCAGAAGTTGGAATAAACCCAGATGGCCTTTACTAGAGGAATGCATACATAACATGTGGTACATTTAGACAATGGAGTACTACTCAGCTATTAAGAACAATGACTTCATGGAACTACTAGGCACATGGGTAGAACTAGAAAATAGCATCCTAAGTGAGGTAATCCTATCACAAAGGAACACACAAAGGAACTCACTGATAAATGGATATTAGCCCAAAAGTTTGGATAACCCAAGAAAAAAATCCACGGACCATATGAAGGTCAAGAATAAGGAAGAACAAAATGTGGATGGTTCAGTGCTTCTTAGAAGAATGAACAAAATACACATCAGAGGAAATACAAAAACAAAGAGTATATCAGGAACTTAAAAAAAAAGTCATCCATAGATTGCCTACCTGGTGATCCATGCTATATGCAGCTACCAACCCTAGTTACTATTGCTGATGTCAAGAAATGCTTGCTAACAGGAGCCTTATATGGATATAGCAGAGAGGCTCTGCTAGAGTCTTATTGATACAGCTGAGGATGCTTGCATCAAACAGTCGGACTGAGCATGGTAACCACAATTGAGGAGTCAGTGAAAGGACTGAAAGAGCTGAAGGGGTTTGCAACCCCATAGGTAGAACAACAATATCAAACAACAAAACCACCCATAGCTCCTGGAGACTAAACCCCCAGCCATGGAGAGATCCATGGATCCATCAGCATATGTAGCCAAGCATGGATTTTTCTGTTATCAATAGGAGTAGCCCTTGGTGAAGTGAAGGCTCGTTTCCCTAGTGTAGGGGAATGCGAGTGTGTTGAGGTGGGATTGGTTATGTGAGAATTAGAGAATCTTCAAGGAATCAAGCTGACAGCAGGAGGGATGGCAGAAGGATGAAAAGATAACTGTTAAAATGTAAATCTAGGAGAGCTGAAACACACCCACCCAGGAGCAACTTCAGGCCCTAGGCAAGAGGTAAGACCAACTTTTCTGTTGACCTGCCTGGTGGACTCCAGGAAACACAGAGGTAAAATTCCTCTGGGACTGGACACTTCCAGTTTTTACCTGGAGCCAGAACCTTGCTGATCCCGGCTCACAGATCCCTACTCCCAAACCCCTTGGGAGAGAGAACTGAACACCCAGACAGGTGTGCACTCCTGACACTGCAGGGCGGGAGAGATCTCCAGTACTGCCCACCCTTGACCACATGCCTGGCCCAAGAAGAAACTGTATAGTGACTCTGGGAACAGGAAGATAGGTGTACTCAAGCTGCAGGTCCCCTGCAGTCCAGACACCACCTGGATGTGAAGGGACCAGGTCAACAGCACCCTCCACCGAAATACCGTGGGAGGGAGAGCTAAAACTTCAGAGGGGCAGACACACCTGGGAAGCTAGAAGAGACTACTCTCTGCCCACATTTATGATTCTAGAGGAAAACATCTAACGCCATCTGGAACCCCAGAGCACTGTGGCCTGAGAAAAGGTGGGGCAGGCTATTCTGGTTGCCGCCCTCATGAAGAGCTGAAGTGCAGCTCCCCAGGAGCAACTTCAGGACTAAGACCAGAGGTAAAACCAACTTTTCTGCTCCAAGTAACTTGCCTGGTGGACTCAGGACACAAACCCACAGTAACAGCTCAACACCAGCAGACAGGAAAGACAAAACACCTGAAAGAAGAACACTCTGTTCACATAACTGGTTGAAAGAAAACAGGAAAGCAGGTCTACAGCACTCCTGACACACAGGCCTATAAGACAGTCTAGCCACTGTCAGAAATAGCAGAACAAAGTAGCACCAGACACAACCTGATGGCAAGAGGCAGGCACAGGAACCCAAGCAAGAGAAACCAAGACTACATGAAGTCATTGATCCCAACTCTACCACCAAAGCAAACAGTGAATATCCAAACACACTAGAAAAGCAAGATCATGATTATAAATCACACTTGGCCATGATGATGGAGGACTTCAAGAAAGACATAAAGAACTCCCTTAGAGAAATGCAGGAAAACATAAATAAACAAGTAGAAGCCTACAGAGAGGAATCACAAAAATCCCTAAGAGAATTACAATAAAACACAAACAGGTGAAGGAATTAAAAACAGAAATAGAAGCAATAAAGTCCAAAGGGAGACAACACTGGATATAGAAAACCAAAGGCAGAGACAAGGAGCCGTACATACAAGCATCACCAACAGAATACAAGAGATAGAAGGGAGAATCTCAGGAGCAGAAGATTCCATAGAAATCATTGACACAACTGTTAAAAAAATGTAAAACAGAAAAAGCTACTGGTCCAAAACTTACAGGAAAACCAGGACACAATGAGAAGGTCAAACCTAAGGATTATAGGTATAGAAGAGAGTAAAGACTCCCAACTCAAAGCACCAGTAAATATCTTCAATAAAATCATAGAGGAAAACTTCCCTAACCTAAATAAAGAGATGCCATAAACATACAAGAAGCATTCAAAACTCCAAATGGATTGGACAGAAGTAGAAACTCCTCCCATCACATAATAGTGAAACCACCAAATAAACAAAACAAAGAAAGAATATTAAAAGCAGTAAGGGAAAAAGGTCAAATAATATATAAAAGCTGACCTATAAGAATTACACCATACTTCTCAACGGAGACTATGAAAGCCAGAAGATCCTGGACAGATGTCATACAGACACTAAGAGAACACAAATGCCAGCCCAGGTTACTGTATCCTGCAAAACTCTCAATTAACATAGATGGAAAAACCAAGATATTCCATGACAAAACCAAATTTACACAATATCTTTTTTAAAATTCCAGTGCTACAAAGGACAATAAATGGTAAAGCCAACATAAGGAGGCAAGCTACACCCTAGAAAAGGCAAGAAACTAATTGTCTTGCAAGAAAACAAAGAGAAGAAAAGCACACAAACATAATCTTACATCCAAATATGAATATAACAGGAAGCAACATCCAC
Source organism: Rattus rattus (assembly GCF_011064425.1). Lineage (NCBI taxonomy): Eukaryota > Metazoa > Chordata > Mammalia > Rodentia > Muridae > Rattus > Rattus rattus. The sequence continues at coordinate 175,908,558 of NC_046155.1, read as the reverse complement.
TATTCCTTAATATCTCTCAACATCAATGGATTCAATTCCAAAATAAAATGACACAGATTAACAAACTGGATATAAAATGAGGACCCTGCATTCTGCTGCCTACAGGAAACACAGCTCAGAAACAAAGACAGATACTACCTCAGAATGAAAGGCTGGAAAACAAGTTTCCAAGCAAATGCTCTGAAGAAGCAAGCAGGATTAGCCATTTTAATATCGAATAAAATTGATTTTCAATCAAAAGTCATCAAAAAAGGTAAGGAAGGACACTTCATATGCATCAAAGGAAAAATCCACCAAAATGAACTCTCAATCCTAAATACCTATGCTCCAAATACAAGGTCACCTACATACATAAAAGAAATTTTACCCAATCTCAAAGCACATATTGCACCTCACACAATAATAGTAGGAGATTTCAACACCCCACTCTCATCAATGGACAGATATTTGAAACAGAAATTAAACAGAGACATAGACAGACTAATAGAAGTCATGAACCAAAAGGGCTTAACAGATATTTATAGAACATTGTATTCTAAAACAAAAGGATATAATGTCTTCTCACCAGCTCATGGTACTTTCTCCAAAACTGACCATATAATTGGTCATAAAACAGGCCTCAACAGATACAGAAAGATAGAAATAATCCCATGCATCCTATCAAACCACCATAGGCTAAAGCTAGTCTTAAATTACAATAAGGGTAAAACGCCCACATATACATGGAAGTTGAATAATGCTCTACTCAACGATAACCTTGTCAAGGAAGAAATAAAGAAAGAAATTAAAGACTTCTTAGAATTTAATGAAAATGAAGGTACAACATACCCAAACTTATGGGACACAATGAAAGCTGTGCTAAGAGGAAAACTCATAGCTCTGAGTGCCTGCAGAAAGAAACAGGACAGAGCACATATCAGCAGCTTGACAGCACACCTAAAAGCTAAAGAACAAAAAGAAGCATATACACCCAGGAGGAGTAGAAGGAAGGAAATATACAAACTCAGAGATGAAATCAACCAAGAAGAAACAAAAAGGACTATATAAAGAATCAACAGAACCGAAAGCTTTTTCTTTGAGAAAATCATGAAATAGATAAACCCTTAGACAGACTAACCAGAGTACACAGAGTATGTGTCCAAATTAACAAAATCAGAAATGAAAAGTGAAACATAACTACAAAATCCGAGGAAATTCAAAAAATCACAAGATCCTATTACAAAAGACTATATTCAACAAAGCTTGAAAATTTGGAGGAAATGGACAATTTACTAGACAGATACCAGGTACCAAAGTTAAATTAGGAACAATTAATTCATTTAAATAACCCCATAATTCCTAAAGAAATAGAAGCAGTCATTAAAATCTCCCGACCAAAAAGGGCCCAAGTCCATAAGGGTTCAGTGCAGAATTCTCTCAGACCTTCATAGAAGACCTCATACCAATATTATCCAAACTATTCCACAAAATTGAAACAGATGGAGTGCTATGGAATTCCTTCTATGAAGCCACAATTACTCTTATACCTAAACCACACAAAGACCCAACAAAGAAAGAGAACTTCAGACCAATTTCCCTTATGAATATCGACGCAAAAATACTCAATAAAATTCTGGCAAACCGAATCCAAGACTACATCAAAACAATCATCCTTCATGATCAAGTAGGCTTCATTCTAGGATTGCAGGGATGGTTTAATACACCAAAAACCATCAACATAATCCACTATATAAACAAACTGAAAGATAAAACCCACATGATAATTTGATTAGATGCTGAGAAAGCATTTGACAAAATTCAACATCCCTTCATGATAAAAGTCCTGGAAAGTATAGGAATTCAAAGCCCATACCTATACATAGTAAAAGCCATACACAGCAAACCAGTAGCTAATATTTAACTAAATGGAAAGAAACATGAAGCAAACACACTAAAATCACAGACTAGAAAAGGCTGTCTAATCTTTCCCTACTTATTCGACACACTTCTTGAACTTCTAGCCAGAGCAATCAGACAACAATAGGAGATCAAAGGGATACAAATTGGAAAGGAAGAATTCAAAATATCACAGTTTGCAGATGATATGACAGTATATTTACGTGATCCCAAAAGTTCCACCAGAGCACTGGTAAACCTGATAAAACACCTTCAGCAAAGTGGCTGGGTATAAAATTAACTCAAATAAATCATTACCCTTCCTCTACACAAAAGAGAAATAAGCCGAAAAATAAATTAGGGAAATTACACCCTTCATAGTAGTCCCAAATAATATAAAATACCTCAGTGTGAGTCTAACCAAACAAGTGAAAGATCTGTATGATAAGAACTTCAAGCTTCTGAAGAAAGAAACTGAAGAAGATCTCAGAAGATGGATAGACCTCCCATGCTCATGGATTGGCAGGATTAATATAGTAAAAATGGCCATTTTTACCAAAAGCGATCTACAGATTCAATGCAATCCCCATCAAAATACCAATCCAATTCTTCAGAGAGGTAGACAGAACAATTTGCAAATACATCTGGAATAACAAAAAATCCAGGATAGCTAAAATTATCTTCAATAATAAATGGACGTCCAGAGGACTCACTATCCCTAAACTGAATCAGTATTACAGAGCAATAGTGATAAAAACTGCATGGTATTGGTACAGAGAAAGACAGATAGAACATTGGAACAGAATTGAAGACCCAGAAATGAACACACACAGCTATGGTCACTTGACTTTGACAAAGGAGCCAAAACCATCCAATGGAAAAACAATACCATTTTCAGCAAATGGTGCTGGTTCAACTGGAGGTCAGAATATAGAAGAATGCAGATCGATCCATTCTTATAACCTTGTACAAAGCTTAAGTCCAAGTGGATCAAGGACCTCCACATCAAACCAGATACCCTCAAACTAATAGAAGAAAAAGTGGGGAAGCATCTCGAACACATGGGCACTGGAGAAAATTTCCTGAACAAAACACCAATGGCTTATGCTCTAAGATCAAGAATCGACAAATAGGATCTCATAAAACTATAAAGCTTGTCTAAGGCAAAGGACACTGTCGTTAGGACAAAACGGCATCCAACACATTGGGAAAAGATCTTTACGAATCCTACAACTGAGAGAGGACTATACAAAATATGCAAAGAACTCAAGAAGTTAGACTGCAGGGAGACAAATAGCCCTATTAAAAATTGGGTTGAAGAGACTGAAGGACACCCATTCAGAGCCTGCCCCACATGTGGCCCATATATATACAGCCACCCAATTAGACAAGATGGATGAAGCAAAGAAGTGCAGAAGTGTAGATCGCTCCTGAGAGACACAGCCAGAATACAGCAAATACAGAGGCGAATGCCAGCAGCAAACCACTGAACTGAGAATAGGACCCCCGTTGAAGGAATCAGAGAAAGAACTGGAAGAGCTTGAAGGGGCTCGAGACCCCATATGTACAACAATGCCAAGCAACCAGAGCTTCCAGGGACTAAGCCACTACCTAAAGACTATACATGGACTGACCCTGGACTCTGACCTCATAGGTAGCAATGAATATCCTAGTAAGAGCACCAGTGGAAGGGGAAGCCCTGGGTCCTGCTAAGACTGAACCCCAGTGAACTAGACTGTTGGGGGGGGGCAGCAATGGGGGAGGGTGGGGAGGGAACACCCATAAGGAAGGGGAGGGGGGGATGTTTGCCCGAAACCGGAAAAGGAATAACACTCAAAATGTATATAAGAAATATTCAAGTTAATAAAAAAAAATTGGGTTGAGAGCTAAACAAAGAATTCACAGCTGAGGAGTGCTGAATGGCTGAGAAGCTCCTAAAGAAATGTGCAACATCTTTAGTGATAAGGGAAATGCAAATCAAGATAACCCTGAGATTCTACCTCACACCAGTGAGAATGGCTAATATCAAAAACTCAGGTGACAGTAGATGCTGGTAATGATGTGGAGAAAGAGGAACACTCCTCCATTGTTGCTGTGATTGTAGACATTTGTCGCATACACATAAAGCCACCAAACTAGATAAGATGAATGAAGCAAAGAAGTGCAGGCTGACAGGAACCGGATGTAGATCTGTCCTGAGTGACACAGCAAGAATATGACAAATACATAGGCGAATGCCAGCAGCAAACCCCTGAACTCAGAACGGGACCCCTGTTAAAGGAATCTGAGAAAGGACTGAAAGAGCTGAAGGGTCTTGAAACCCCATATGAACAACAATGCCAAGCAACCAGAGCTTCCAGGGTCTAAGCCAGTACCCAAACACTATACATGGACTGACCCTGAGCTCCAAATGCATAAGTAGCAATGAATAGCCTAGTAAGGGCAAGAGTAGAAGGGGCAGCCCTTGGTCCTGGCAAGGCTGGACCCCCAGTGAACGGGAATCTTGGCAGAAGGGCGGTCATAGGGGGTGGGGGGAGGGTGGGGAGGGGAACAGCCACATAGAAGGGAAGGGGGCAGGGTTACGGGGACGTTGACCTGTAGACCGGGAAAGAGAATAACAATTGAGATGTAAATAAGAAATACCCAATTTTTTAAAGATGGGAAAAAACAAAGTTATTATTCACTTGTAAGTTAGTTACTGTGTTCGTCTTCCTGGGGTTGTGTTACCTCAAAGAGTTCTTTTCTAGTTCCCTCCATTTGCCTCCATATTTCATTAAGTAATGTTTTTAACAGCTGAGTAATATTATATATCTATATCTATATCTATATTTATATCTAAATCGATATCGATATAGATATAGATAGACATATATATTCCAGTTTAGGAATACATAGCTAGTGTATTGGCTAGTTTCATATGTCAACTTGACACAGGCTGGAGTTATCACAGAAAAGGAGCCTCAGTTCTGGAAATTCCTTCATGAAACCCAACTCTAAGGCATTTTTTTCTACTAGTCGTCAAGAGGGGAGGACCAAGTCCATTGTGGGTGGTGCCATCCCAGGGTTGGTGGTCTTGGGTTTTATAAGAAAGCAATCTGAGCAAGCCAAGGGAAGCAAGCCAGTAAATAGCATCCCTCCATGTCCTCTGCATCAGCTCCTGCCTCCTGACCCACTTGAGTTCCAGTCCTGACTTCCTTTGGTAATGAAATAGCAACATGGATAAGATAAATAAATCCTTTCCTCCCCAACTTGCTTCTTGGTTATAAAGTTTGTGTAGGAACAGAAAACCTGACTAAGACAGCTAGTTTCCAGTTTCTGGCTATTATGAATAAAGCTGTTAAAAACATAGTCGATTAAACAAGAGTCCTTCTGGTACAGTGAAGCATCCTTTGGAGATTATATATATCAGCAATGGAGCAGTGCTCCCTTACTAAATATCCTCACCAGCATGAACTGTTACTCCATTTCAGAGTCCTTATGATTTGCATTTCCTTAATGTCTAAGAATGCTGTACATTTCTTTAAGAGCTTCTTACCCATTTGAAAATTCTTTATAGATCTGTACTACATTTTAAATTAGATTATTTGTTTTATTGGTTATCTGCTTTCTTGAGTTCTTTATGTAGTTAGTTTTGAGTCCTCTGTTAGATGTGCAGTTAGTGAAGATTTTTTTCCCATTTTCTAGGCTGCGCTTTGGCCTTTTGACTCTGTTCTTTACCTTAAAGAAGCACTTCAGTTCTGTGAGGTTCCAATAATTAATAGATTTAATGTCTGTGCTACAGGTTTTTTGTTCAGAAGTTTGTCTCTAATGACAATATGATTAAAGCCATTCCTTTCTTTCTCTTCTATCAGGTTTAGTGTATCTGGCCTTATGCTAACATCTTTCATCCATGTGGACTTGAGTTTTGTGCATTGTAGTTTGTATGTACATCATATTTGCATTCTTCTATAGGGAGACCTCCAGTTAGAACATTACATTTATTCAAGGCCCTGATTTTTCCTTTTTCTTTTTCTCTTTCTTTCTTTCTTTCTTTCTTTCTTTCTTTCTTTCTTTCTTTCTTTCTTTCTTCTCTTTCTCTCTCTTCTCTTTCTTTCTTTCTTCCTCTTTCTTTCTTTCTTTCTTTCTTTTACATTAAGTAATTTTGGGATCTTAGTCAAAAAACCACATGTCCTTAGGTATATGCATTTACTTCTGGGTGTTATTTTGACCTCATTAATCAATCGCACTATTTTTATGTGAATGCCATCCAGTTTGTATTTACTTTTCTTTAATTTTATTTTCTTGGATATTTTATGTATTTCTATTTAAAATGTTATTCTTTTAACCTCCTCTCCCATACCCCCTCCCACCTCCCACTGTTTCAATGAGGGTGCTCCAACTTCAACAAAACCACTTATACCTCAACAGCCTGGAAAGGACCTTTCACAGGACTAAGGGATTTTCCTCCCATTGATGCTGGACAATGTTATACTCTGCTACTTATGTGGCTGTAGTCATGGGTTCCTCCATGTGTACTAATTGGTTGACAGCTTAGTCCCTGGGAGATCTGGTGGGATCTGTTGGGGTGATATTGTTGCTCTTCCTATAGAGTACCCCTTCAGGTCCTTCAATCTTTTCTCTAAGTCTGCCATTGGCGTCCCCTTGCTCAGTCCAATAGTTAGCTGCAAGCATCCTCATCTGTATCAGTAGGACTCTGGCAGAGGCCCTCAGGGGAAACCCATATCAGACTCCTGTCAGAAGCACTTCTCAGCATCAGCAGTAGTGACTGGTTTTGGTGATTGCATATGGGTTGGATCCCGAGGTGGGGCAGTCTCTGGATGACCTTTGCTTAAGGCCCTACTCTACTCTTTTTCCCTGTATATCCTCCCATGAGTGTTCTGTTCTCCTTTTTAAGAAGGAATGAAGCATCCATATGTTGGTCTTTCTTCTTCTTGAGCTTCATATGATCTGTAATTTTTTCTTAGGTATTCTAAGATTTGTGTCAATATCCAGCTATCAAAGAATTCATACCATGTGTGTTCTTTTGTGACTGAGTTACCTCACTCAGGATGATATTTGCTAGTTCCAAACATTTGCCTAAGAATTTCATGTAATCACTGATTTTAATAGCTGAGTAGTACTCCATTGTGTACCACATTTTCTGCATCAATTTTTCTGTCGAAGGATATTTTGGTTTTTTTGTTTTTTCTAACTTCTGGCTATTATAAATAAGACTGTTATGAACATAGTGGAGCATGTATCCTTGTTATATGTTGGAGCATCTTTTGGGTGTATTTCCAGGAGTATAGTTGGGTCCACATGTAGCAATATGCTCGATTTAATGAGGAACCACCAGACTGATTTGTAGAGTGGTTGTTCCAGTTTGCAATACCATCAAGAATGGAGGATTATTCCTGTTTCTCCGTATCCTTGCTAGAATCTACTTCCACCTGAGTTTTTGATCGTAGCCATTTTGCTGGAGTGAAATGGAATCTCAGTGTCATTTTGATATGTATTTCCTTGATGAATAGGGATGTTGAAAATTTCTTTAGATGCTTCTCTGCTGATCCAGATTCCTCACTTGAGAATTCTTTGTCAGCTAAACACCCCATTTTTAATAGCATTTTTTCATTCTCTGGAGTTTAACTTTTTTTTCCTTTGTTTATGTTAGATACTAGTCCTCTATAGGACATAGGGTTGATAAAGAACTTTTCCAATATGTTAGTTGCCATTTTGCCCTTTGACAGTGTCCTTTGCCTTTCAGAAACTGCAATTTTATGAGATCACATTTATCAATTCTTGATCTTAGAGCATAATACATTGGTATTCTGTTCGGGAAAATTTCCCCTGTGCCTCTGTGTTCAACATTCTTACCCACTTTTTTTTAATATCCAGCCTCTCTGTTTGGAGTATAGATATTTGGAGTTGAGAGTTCATTTTGGTAGTTTTTCCTTTAATATATATGAAGTGCACTTTTCTTTCTTGGTAACTTTTGGCTGAAAGTCAATATTATTTGTTATGAGAATAACTACTTCCGTATGTTTCTTGGGACCATTTGCTCAGAAAATTTTTTCCAGCCTTCCATTCTGAGGAAGTATCTGTTTTTGTCACTGAGGTGTGTTTGCTGTATGCAGCAAAATGCTGGATCCTGTTTATGTATCCATTCTTTTAGTCTATGTCTCTTTATTAAGGAATTGAATCCATTCGTGTTAAGAGATATTAAGGAATATTGATTGTTTTCTCTTATTTTTGTTGTTAGAGTTGGAATTATGTTTGTGTTGCTATCTTTTTTTGGGGGTTTGTAGCAGAAAGATTACTTTCTTGCTTTTTACAATGTTCAGATTACCTCCTGGTGTTGGAGTTTTCCATCTATTATCCTTTGTAGGGCTGGATTTGTGGAAAGATATTGTGTAAATTTGGTTTTGTCATGGAATATCTTGGTTTCTCCTTCTCTGTTGAGAGTTTTGCTGGATATAGTTGCCTTGTCTGGCATTTATGTTCTCTTAGTGTCTGTATGATATCTAGATTTTGATTAATTATTTTTATTATCTTAAGAAGTACTTAAATGTCTAGTTCTGTACATAGGATTTTTTAGCATAGGTGTACAATTAAGGTAAGTGGCAAAAGAGAAGCAAGAGAAAAATATAGTATGTCCTTAAAATGGGAACTATGAAGGGGAACTCTTACTACCTAATGAATTATACTTGCATCTTTGCTAGAAAAAGGGGGGATTTTACCTGAAAGGAAGTAGCTCCCCACATTCATTGTGATGCTGCCTTATGGTAGCAAGCAGGTTCCATATTACATGAGGATACTTTGAATAGCAAGAAGCAGCCTCCTCAGGGAGGAAAGCAGTCTATGCTAGCAGAAGCAAGCCTCCACATAGCAGGGTTTGGACCCATTACATATAAAATTTATAGAGTCTCACTTAAAAAAACAAGAAATTGAACCAAAGTGCCCTACTCCATCTTTTTCTACAGTCTGTTGTTTCCAGTCTCTTGATGTGAATGAAAAGATACTGTAATGTTGTAAACCATGAAATTGCATGGGCAATGACTTATATTGTCCTGTGATTATCATCAGATATTTATATCAAACTTAAAATTTATTATATTCTACCCTCTTTTCAAATAGACTAATTATTATTATTATTGTTATTATTATTATTATTCAAAAACTGTTTATCCATAACAACCTACCTGAAATATTGAAAACTACTTTCAAATCATTTTAGTATAATATTATCTTAAAGCATTAACAAGAACAAATTACTAAAATGTACTCAAGAATGCAATCATGAAGAGTTGAAAGAATCCTTTTTCCTGTGTGTTATCAGAGTACTTGTTGCTTTTTTTGAAGAAGCATACATGAAACTGAAGATCAATTCTAAGCAGTAGCCTAGCCAGTGTTAGAGATGAGCTTGATATTCAAGAATTTCTTGCCAAATGTGGTTTTCTTTTTGATAAATTCAAAGGAAAACCCATTAAATGTACACAAACCTTCAGCTAAAACATTCTCATACTCTGCAAAGAACAAAATGCAAAGGATTTCTATGAGAAAAATAAAACAAAACAATAAAACAACATAGTCAGTCATGTTTGGCAAGAAGGTTTGATAATAATGTGCAAAAGAGCAACACACGTTTGCAGTCTGAAACAGGCAAGTTTCTGCTAGCATCAAGGACCAAATGATGCATAGGTACATTATTAGTAGGTAAGGAATTTGGGGAAAAGTCATCGGGTAGACATTAGACTATCCCCCTGTCATTAGATAATCCTTATAAATGGACAAGTTTTTCTTTCCTGTATAATAATAGTTTACTGGTAGATGTGAACAAACATGAGCCTAAAACATTACTACCATTTGCACAGAAGTCTTTGTCTAACAGGCTTAACATACTTTTACCAGGCAGCTTCTTTTTCTTCCTTCTGTCTCTGTGGAATTAATGATTAGAAAATATTTGCCCCTTTAGTGTTTCTCTTTGTAGATAATATTTCTTTGCCAAGATTCTATCAAAAGCCATTATCACTACCTATTTGCTTTGTAGTACTTGGAGTACATTTCAAATTTTGAATGGGGAGAGTGAAATGGATCAGAGTGCAACAGCACTTGCTCCCCATTGTGAGGAACATAATTTTATGTGTGGAACCATAATGTGAAGGAAAGATCAATTCTCACATAGCAGGGTACATACCTGAAGACATTTTGAACTCTGTGAGCTTTTAGTCTTTGTTTCTTTTGAATTTAACCTCACTGTTCTAATATATGAGCTACACTCATGAATTTTAAGCACACTGATTTTGGGCCTAAGGAGCATGGCAAATCTCAGATCCAAGACATGAACAGATGTCTCTGAGGCCTTCTGGTCAAGAGCCTTTGCTATTTGTTCAGATGATCTGGGTTAGGTTCCCAGAAGCCACATTGGCCATTATTTCAGATTCAGTCCCCTTTCTGGAAGACATTTCACACATATGGTGCCATGTACATGAAGGTGAAAAACTATTGCCTTGAAAAAGCCTGGGAGTCTCTCCATTATTCAGACAACTTTGGATATTTCTTTAAACTCAGAACTGCAGCATAACTGAGAGTCATGACAGAAGGTAAGGCAATAAATGATTTTTGTATTCTTATCTTGAAGACACACTTTCTAATAGATAAATTATTTCTATGCAGTTGGTTTTTATTCTGTATGAACTATTCTGTGATTAACTCCACGTTTAAATTAATTTATATAGACATTTAAATGTATAGCCTCTTATTTTTTTCCATCATTATTAACTTGAGTATTTCTTATTTACATTAAGATTGTTATTCCCCTTACTGGTCTTGGGGCCAACATCCCAATAACCCCTCCCATTCACATTCTGTATAGGTGTTCCCCTCCCCAATCTACCCCCATTACCACCCTGCCACCAACAATCATGTTCTCTGGGGGTTCAATCTTGGCAGGACAAAGGGTTTCCCCTTCCACTGGTGCTCTTACTAGGCTATTCATTGCTACCTATGAGGTTGGAGTCCAGGGTCAGTCCATGTATAGTCTTTGGCTAGTGGCTTAGTCCTGGAAGCTCTGGTTTGTTGGCATTGTTGTTCATATGGGTTCTCAAGCCCCTGAAACTCTTTCAGTCCATTCAAAGATTCCTTCAACAGGAGTCCTGATCTCTGTTCAGTGGTTTGCTGCAGGCATTCGCCTATGTATTTGCTGTATTCTGGCTGTGTCTTTCAGGAGAGATCTACATCTGGTTCCTGTCGGCCTACACTTCATTGTTTCATCCAATTATCTAATTGGGAGGCTGTATATGTATGGGCCACATGTGGGGAAGGCTCTGAATGGGTGTTCCTTCTGCCTCTGTTCTAAACATTGCCTCCCTATTCCCTGCCAAGGGTGTTCTTGTTCCCATTTTAAAGAAGGAGTGAAGCATTCACATTTTGTTCATCCTTCTTGAGTTTCATGTGTTCTGTGCATCTAGAGTAATTCAAGCATTTGGGCTCATAGCCACTTATCAATGAATACATACCATGTGTGTTTTCCTGTGATTGGGTTACCTCACTCAGGATGATATTTTCCAGTTCCATCCATTTGCCTATGAATTCATAAAGTCATTGTTTTTGATAGCTGAGTAATATTTCACTGTGTAGATGTACATTTTCTGTATCCATTCCTCTGTTGAAGGGCATCTGAGTTCTTTCCAGCTTCTGGCTATTATAAATAAGGCTGCTATGAACATAGTGGAGCACGTGTCTTTGTTATACATTGAGGCATCTTTTGGGTATATGCCCAAGAGGGGTATAGCTGGGTCATCAGGTAGTTCAATGTCAAATTTTCTAAGGAACCTCCAGACTGATTTCCAGAATGGTTGTACCAGTCTGCAATCCCACCAACAATGGAGGAGTGTTCCTCTCTCTCCACATCCTCACCAGCATTTGCTATTGCCTGAGTTTTTTAACTTAGCCATTCGCACTAGTGTGAGGTGAAATCACAGGGTTGTTTTGATTTGCATTTCCCTCATGACTAAAGATGTTGAACATTTCTTTAGGTGTTTTTCAGCCATTCTGTATTCCTCGGCTGTGAATTCTTTGTTTAGTTCTGAACCCCATTTTTTAATATGGTTATTTGTCTCCCTGTGGTCTAACTTCTTGATTTCTTTGTATATTTTGGATATAAGCCCTCTATCAGTTGTAGGATTGGTAAAGATCTTTGTGCAACTTTTGGCTCTGTTGAATCTTTCCATGGTCCTTTGTGTTTCTACTTGTTTGTTTTCAGCTCTGATTTTGATTATTTCCTGCCTTCTTCTCCTCTGGGTGTATTTGCTTCATTTTGTCCCTTATTCTTATCAAAGACCAGCTTTAGCACCTCACACAATAATAGTAGGAGATTTCAACACCCCACTCTCATCAATGGACAGACATTGGAAACAGAAATTAAACAGAAACATAGACAGAATTATAGAAGTCATGAACCAAATGGTCTTATCAGATATTTGTAGAATATTCTATGCTAAAACAAAAGGATATAACATCTTCTCACCACCTCATGGTACTTTCTCCAAAACTGACCATATAATCAGTCATAAAACAGGCCTTAATAGATACAGAAGAATAGAAATAATCCCATGCATCGTATCAGACCACCACGGGCTAAAGCTGGTCTTCAATAACAATAAGGGTAAAACGCCCATATATACATGCAAGTTGAACAATGCTCTACTCAATGATAACCTGGTCAAGGAAGAAATAAAGGACTTAAAAACTACTTAGAATTGAATGAAAATGAAGGTACAACATACCCAAATTTATGGGACACAATGAAAGCAGTGCTAAGAGGAAAATGCATAGCTCTGAGTGCCTGCAGAAAGAAACAGGAGAGAGCATATGTCAGCAGCTTGACAGCACACCTAAAAGCTCTAGAAAAAAAAGAAGCAAATATATCCAGGAAGAATAGAAGGCAGGAAATAATCAAACTCAGAGCTGAAATCAACCAAGTAGAAAGAAAAAGGACCATAGAAAGAATCAACAGAAGCAAAAGTCAGTTCTAATGATAGGATACAGAGAGTGTGTCCAAATTAACAAAATCAGAAATGAGAAGGAAGACATAACTACAGAATCTGAGGAAATTCAAAAAGTCATCAGATCCTACTACAAAAGCCTATATTCAACAAAACTTGAAAATCTGCAGGAAATGAACAATTTCCTAGACAGATACCAGGTACCAAAGATAAATCAGGAACAGACAAACAATTTAAACAACACCATAACTCCTAACAAAATAGAAGCAGTCATTAAAGGTCTCCCAACCAAAAAGAGCCCATGTCCAGATGGGTTTAGTGCAGAATTCTATCAGACATTCACAGCAGACCTCATACTAATACTATCCAAACTATTCCACAAAATTGAAACAGATGGAGCACTACCGAATTTCTTCTCTGAAGCCACAATTACTCTTATACCTAAACCACACAAAGACCCAGCAAAGAAAGAGAACTTCAGACCAATTTTCCTTATGAATATCGACGCAAAAATACACAATAAAATTCTGGCAAATCGAATCCAAGAGCACATCAAACCAATAATCCACCATGATAAAGTAGGCTTCATCCCATGCATGCAGAGATGGTTTAATATATGGAAAATCATCAACATGATCAATTATATAAACAAACTGACAGAACACAATCATATGATCATATCATTAGATCCTGAGAAATCGTTTGACAAAATTCAACACCCCTTCAAGATAAAAGTCCTGGAAAGAATAGTAATTCAAGGCCCATACCTAAAGATAGTAAAAGCCATATACATCAAACCGGTCGCTAACATTAAACTAAATGGAGAGAAACTTGAAGCAATCCCACTAAAATCAGGGACTAGACAAGGCTGCCCAACTTATTCAATGTAGTTCTTGAAGTTCCAGCCAGAGCAATCAGACAACAAAATGAGATCAAGGATCTACAGATTGGAAAAGAAGAAGTCAAAATACCACTATTTGCAGATAATATGATAGTATATTTAAGTGATCCCAAAAGTTCCACCAGAGAACTACTAAAGCTGATAAACAACTTCAGTAAAGTGGCTTGGTATAAAATTATCTCAAATAAATCAGTAGCCTTCCTCTACACAAAAGATAAATAAGCCGAAAAAGAAATTAGGGAAACGACACTCTTCATAATAGTCCCAAATAATATAAAATACCTTGGTGTGACTTTAACCAAGCAAGTAAAAGATCTGTACAATAAGAACTTCAAGCCTCTGAAGAAAGAAATTTTAAGAAGACCTCAGAAGATGAAATCCCCATCAAAATACCAATCCAATTCTGCAGAGAATTAGACAGAACAATTGGCAAATTCATCTGGGATAACAAAAATACCAGGAGAGCTAAAACTATCCTCAACTATAAAAGGACTTCCGGGGGAATCACTGATCCCTGAACTCAAGCAGTTTTACAGAGCAATAGTGATAAAAACTGCATGATATTGGTACAGAGACAGACAGATAGACCAATGGAATAGAATTGAAGACCCAGAAATGAACCCACACACCTATGGGCACTTGATTTTTGACAAAGGAGCCAAAACAATCCAATGGAAAAAAGATAGAATTTTCAACAAATGTTGCTGGTTCAACTGGAGGTCAACATGTAGAAGAATGCAGATTGATCCATGCTCATCACCCTGTAAAAAGCTTAAGTCCAAATGGATCAAGGACCTCCACATCAAACCAGATACACTCAAACTAAAAAAAAAAAAAGTGGGGAAGCATCTGGAACACATGGGCACTGGAAAAAATTTCCTGAACAAAACACCAATGGATTGTGTTTAAGATCAAGAATCAAAAAATGGGATCTCATAAAACTGCAAAGCTTCTGTAAGGCAACGGACACTGTGGTTAGGACAAAACGGCAACCAACAGATTGGGAAAAGATCTTTACCAATACTACAACAGATAGAGGACTTATATCTAAAAAATATACAAAGAACTCAAGAAGTTAGACCGCAGAGAGACAAATAGCCCTATTAAAAAATGGGGTTCAGAGCTAAACAAAGAATTCACAGCTGAGGAATGCCGAATGGCTGAGAAACACCTAAAGAAATGTTCAACATCTTTAGTCATAAGGGAAAGGCAAATCAAAACAACCCTGATATTTCACCTCACACCAGTGAGAATGGCTAAGATCAAAAACTCAATGTGACAGCAAATGCTGGCGAGGATGTGGAGAAAGAGGAACACTCATCCACTGTTGGTGGGATTGCAGAATTGTACAAATGTTCTGCAAATCAGTCTGTAGGTTCCTCAGAAAATTGGACATTGAGCTACCTGATGATCCAGCTATACCTCTCTTGGGCATATACCCAAAAGATGCCCCAACATATAACAAAGACACGTGCTCCACTCTGTTCATAGCAGCCTTATTTATAATAGCCAGAACCTAGAAAGAACTCAGATGCCCATCAACAGAGGAATGGATACAGAAAATGTGGTACATCTACACATTGGAATATTACTCAGCTATCAAAAGCAATGACTTTATGAAATTCAGAGGCAAATGGATGGATCTGGAAAATATCATCCTGAGTGAGGTAACTCAATCACAGAAAAAACACATGGTAGGCACTCATTGAAAATTGGCTATTAGCCCTAATGCTTGAATTGCCCTAGATGCACAGAAGAGATGAAACTCAAGACAGATGATCAAAATGCAAATGCTTCACTCCTTCTTTAAAAGAGGAACAAGAATACCCTTGGGAGGTGATAGGGAGGCAAAGTTTTAAACAGAGGAAGAAGGAACACCCATTCAGAGCCAGCCCCACATGTGGCCCATACATATACAGCCAGCCAATTAGACAAAGTGGACGAAGCAAAGAAGTGTAGGCCGACAGGAACCGGATGTAGATTTCTCCTGAGAGACACAGCCAGAATACTGCAAATACATAGGCGAATGCCATCAGTAAACCACTGAACTGAGAACAGGACCCCCATTGAAGGAATGAGAGAAAGGACTGGAAGACCTTGAAGGGGTTCGAGACCCCATATGAACAAAAATGCCAACCAACCAGAGCTTCCAGGGATTAAGCCACTAGCCAAAGACTATACATGGACTGACCCTAGGCTCCAACCTCATAGGTAGCAATGAATAGCCTAGTAAGAGCACCAGTGGAAGGGGAGGTCCTTGGTCCTGCCAAGACTGAATCCCCAGTGAACGTAATTGTTGGTGGGAGAGCGGTAATGGGGGGAAGAAGGGGAGGGGAACACACATATAGAAGGGGAGGGGGATGGGTTAGAGGGATGTTGGCCCGGAAACTGGGAAAGGGAATTACAATTGAAATGTAAATAAGAAATACTCAAGTTAATAAAGAAATATATATATATATATATATATATATATATATATATGAAGTAGTTTACTGGACTTGGGGTCAGGCATTAAACTCTTAATTAAAATAGCAAAGAATAGAAAAGATAGTTAAAAAAGAGAGAGAGACAGAACACAAACCTACTCACTTTGATCAAACTTTGTAATTTATAGTCAAACTTCAATCTTCATATAATGTCTATCAAACACCATGTTTAACCATAAGAAAAAAACATCTGCTTTCTCTCTGGAGAGATATCAGCCTTGTTCATCCTCTGTCTTTTATATTTTGCTTCAGACTCTTCTTGGGTGCCTCTAGCTCTTTGTGTCATTCCACTGATAATTGTTAAACATTGTTCACTGAAGCATTTGGGATCCAAAACCATGGAAATCAGAAGTTTGAAAACTATGGAATGAGTCATGTGTGAGAACACAGGATCAGAATTCATAGATAAATGGCAATTATAAGGCCACTATGCTGCTGTAATACTCCATCTGTCATGTTCCTCATTCATTGCCAGGCCCTTCTGCCTTTCAGCGTGCCTGTTTCTGTGCAATGTTGTGTGCTTACAGGAGTGTTTTTTAACTCAAATGTATATTCAAAACACTGTCCACATAAGGGACTGAGAAACTTTTAAATTACTTTTTACCAATTATTTGTCAGTGTAAATATGACTGAATTACAGGAACAAAAGGAATCAAGCATTTAGTAATATTTAGGAAGAAACCATCTCTATGAATTCAGAGTCACAAGGAAGGATAAAGACAGAACTAACACACTCAAACTAATAGAAGAAAAACTAGGGAAGCATTTGGAACACATGGGCACTGGAAAAAATTTCCCGAACAAAACACCCATGGCTTATGCTCTAAGATCAAGAATCGACAAATGGGATCTCATAAAACTGCAAAGCTTGTAAGGCAAAGGACACTGTGGTTGGGACAAATGGCAACCAACAGATTGGGAAAAGATCTTTACCAATCCTACAACAGATAGAGGCTTATATCCAAAATATACAAAGAACTGAAGAAGTTAGACAGCAGGGAGACAAATAACCCTATTAAAAAATGGGGTTCAGAGCTAAACAGAGAATTCACAGCTGAGGAATGCCGAATGGCTGAGAAACACCTAAAGAAATGTTCAACATCGTTAGTCATAAGGGAAATGCAAATCAAAACAACCCTGAGATTTCACCTCACACCAGTGAGAATGGCTAAGATCAAAAACTCAGGTGACAGCAAATGCTGGCGAGGATGTGGAGAAAGGGAACACTCCTCCATTGTTGGAAGGGTTGCAGACTGCTACAACCATTCTGGAAATCAGTCTGGAGGTTCCTCAGAAAATTGGACATTGAACTGCCTGAGGATCCAGCTATACCTCTTCTGGGCATATACCCAAAAGATGCCCCAACATATAAAAAAGACACGTGCTCCACTATGTTCATCGCAGCCTTATTTATAATAGCCAGAAGCTGGAAAGAACCCAGATGCCCTTCAACAGAGGAATGGATACAGAAAATGTGGTACATCTACACAATGGAATATTACTCAGCTATCAAAAACAATGACTTTGTGAAATTCGTAGGCAAATGGTTGGAACTGGAAACTATCATCCTGAGTGAGCTAACCCAATCACAGAAAGACATACATGGTATGTACTCATTGAGAGATATCAGCCTTGTTCATCCTCTGTCTTTATATTTGCTTCAGACTCTTCTTCAAAATGGGTGCAGATCAGCTCTTTGTGTCATTCCACTGATAATTGTTAAACATTGTTCACTGGAAACATTTGGATCCAAACCATGGAAATCAGAAGTTTGGAAACTATGGAATGAGTCATGTGAGAACACAGGATCAGAATTCATAGATAAATGGACTTATAAGGCCACTATGCCTGCTGTAATAATCCATCTGTCATGTTCCTCATTCATTGGAAGGCCCTTCTGCCTTTCAAGCTGTACCCTGTTTCTGTGCAATGTTGTGTGTTAGGGCTTACAGGAGTGTTTTTTTAACTCAAATGTATATTCAAAACACTGTCCACATAAGGGACTGAGAAACTTTTAAATTACTTTTACCAATTATTTGTCAGTGTAAATATGACTGAATTACAGGAACAAAAGGAATCAAGCATTTAGTAATATTTAGGAAGAAACCATCTCTATGAATTCAGAGTCACAAGGAAGGATAAAGACAGAACTAAGAAACAAGCTAAGAACATGAATCTGTTTACATGACACTGGTAAATGTGGAAGAACTGAGAACCTTTCCCAATGTCCAGACATCCTTGAGGATATCTTTTAACTCTGAAGAATAACTATGATGCTGGTCATGAAAGAAAAAGATGTGTTGAATAGTCTTTCTTTTTCTTTCTTCAAGCCACATTTTCTAAAAGATAGATGAATTTTTACTGTACAATTGCCATACATTCTTTATAAACTATGTTGTAGATCCTGCCATGTTCATAAACTAATTTGTATGGATAGATAAGGTATAGCCTCTTATTTGGGGTTTGTTTGCTCTGCAACTCCTTTCAAATGAATTATAATATACACATTTTTTGTATAGTCTTAAGATCAGATTATGATTATAGAAATATTTTAAAATATAATATGTTGGTGAAATTTTTTAATGTTACATATGTATACAATGCCCAATTTTCAATCCCAGGTTTCCTGTAGAGCAGTGGTTCGCAATCTGTGGATCACAGAACACATATATCATACAGTCTTAGGGACCTGCAACCATAAATTTATTTTCGTTGTCACAAATCTAATTTTGCTACTGAGCAGTGACTCAATTCCTAAAAGCATTGGAAATAATTGTTTTGAAATGGTTACAACTCATTAATTGAGAACTTTTACTACACAGGAAGCACAAAATCCAAACAAAAAGTGACTGCTTATCACAATAACTATTGTGTTTGCAATGTAGCAATGGAAGTATCTTACTAAGACAGTCATTGTTGTAGTTCATAGCGTTCACAGCAGGTTAAGACTGTTAATGATTTCCTTCCACCAATATCCTAAATACATCTCAGGTGGTATGGAATTTATATAACAAGAATGAATCATTTTAGTCTTTGTGAACTTGATTTTTCATTCCCTATATCAAAAGTGTACATTGTCCTCAGCAAGAGGGTTTTGCCATCAATTTCTGGTTCATAACCAAGAACAATGTCAATAGTCTGTATTGTTTTGGGAATCTCCAAACATTCAAACCAAAAACTCAATGAAGGCTTCTCACATGTTGCTTTTTACAGCTTCAAAGCTGGGCATAACATTCTGCATAGCATAATACAAAAGAAACCTTCCCACAGACAGTCATTCACAGACCTATCTTATGGATTTTGCAAGGATTCTTAGTGTTAGTTATCCCTTCCCACATCCCCTGGTCCACAATCTACCATTTTAACTATAACGTAATAAAAAATTTTTGTAGTGGGACTAAAATATATCATGAGTCAAGATATTTGGGGGTTTACATAAACAGATAAGTAAAGGAGGTAGATATATACATGTGTGCTATTTTGTGTATATGTGTGTGTGCGTGTGTGTGTGTGTGTATGTGTGTGTGTGTGTGTGTGTGTGTGTTGGGTGTGTATTTGTTGTTTCTGTTTTGGGACTGATAGATCAATTGTGGTATGTATTAATTTATCTCTTAATGTAATTATGCATTTTAAATTTGGGAACCCTGTGGCACTTTAACCTCAAAGTATAGACTTTTATTAAATGACTCATTATTACACATAAAAATCATATGTATGAGTGTCAAGTTGACAGTATTTATTTGTATTTGTTAGCCTTCATTGTCCATATGACTCTTAGGGTGTTTCAGCAAGGTTCAATTGAGGAGAGAAGACTCATTTGAATATGCATGATACAATCTCAAGGCTGGTGTAAAGTTTTAATAAATAGCCCTCTACCCAGAAAATGTGAAACAATAAACAACAGCTTGGGGACGTAGAACGGACTCACATTTTTTAAAGCTTTTAGCGATTTTGTAAAGGACCTGAGTTTAGTTCCTAGCAAACTTAAGAGTGTCTCACCACCATTTTTAACTACATTTACAGAGAATTAACCACATTTTCTTGTCTATGTGAACAGGCGGAATGTATGTTCTGTACATACTTACATTATGTACACAAATATATACAAAATTAAAAAGTTTAAATATTATCAGAATATTTCAGGTATGGACAGAAATTTTGGGACTCACTAGCACTAACTGATACTCTAGAGGTCCTAGTTTTCTTTCCATCACTTAATAATGGCTCAAAACTATCAGTAACTGAATTCCTAAGATGTAATGCCATATTCTACACTGTGCTGGTATTTTATACATGTCATACACAAACACATGCATGAAAAATAAACATTTATAAAAATAAAAATGATGTTGTACACATATACAAACACACAAACAAAAAATCATTCCATGAGCAATTAGATAATGGCTGGTCTTCCCAATGTACTTTTTCATGTTCACCATACTTTGACTAACATTTTATATAATATTCTAACCATACATATATATTATTGGCTAATAATTTCTATAAAAATATCCTAAAATTACAAAAGAAAAAACTACTGATGATACTACATAATATCTGAGTCAGTTATAGAAAGCTTTCTATTTTTAAACTGATGTCTTAACATTGCACAACAGATAATAGCATATGGCAATATATAAAAAAGGTAAGAATGAGGCGTCATCTCATTTTTGAAAAATCTAACTCTTACCAAAGCAGGGTAAAAATATACTGCACCTAGACTTCATGCTGCTGATGAGAACAAAGGGACAAAATATGGGAAAGCATATTTCTAGGAATGTAAATATACTTACTCCCCATAGCATTGGATATTTGGAGTAGGTCGTAAAGATTACCAAAAGAGAGGAGAATGAGTAAGATAGAACAAATGTGCACACCAGGATGAGGATAGTTTGTGTGGCTTTGTCTTCAGGAGAGACTTTTAGAAAGTGTTGAGCTTTATGGATATGTTTGACTTGTTTCTTATGTCTGCAGAGGATACTCACCATGGAGACACTTGAATAGGCCATGAGACCCAGACACACAGCATCAGAGAAGCACAATAAGAATAAATACATCACAGTTGCAAAATTGCCTGAAGCGAACCATGAACAGTACCCATGAATCATCCTGCTAGTTGTATTTTTGTTGTAACGAGGGCCTGACACTCTTGCTGCAGCCAAGATGTTTAGTAATAATTGTACAAGCCAGCTGAATGAGCAGGAGGGACCAAGGTACTCGGTGACTCTGTGTTTAAGCATCATCCATCTGGAATTTTTCTGGGTGATTGTGATTGCTTGGAAGCAACTCAATAGGCACATAGCATAAAGGGACATCCCCCTGGTTATTCGGTAAATATATATTATCAATTTACATCCAAAGTCATCTAGAAAATTTTTATATCCATAATCTGACAGTGTCTGTGGAATGCCTTTTGAGATGATAAACAGGCAATTGGCAAAAGTCAAGTGCTCTATGATCAGGTCTTTAGGCATTAAATGTTTTCCAGTGAGTTTCAAAATGACATAATAAACTAGTATTGAGGAATTGCCAATCATTCCCACTGTAATCTGGGAGAAGAGGAAAATTCCTAGTACAATATTTTCAAAAGCCATTTTGAGTCCTATAAAGAAAATAATGCTATTATTGATACAAGGCAGGAGAAATACAGTACAAGTTTGCATTACTTCATGCTGTTAACTAAAATAATATATTTATCATTTTATTGTATTTATATACATTTCCCCCTGAAAAAGAATGCCTATACTTTGATCTTTATTAAAGGAAATATTCTCTATTATTAAATAGAAAGTTTTAGAAGTAACTACTGAAGACTTACATTTTCACTGGAAAATGTGCTACATGATCTATAACATAGCAATCAAGATATTGATGCACACATATGAATTTGAGTCTAACCTGGTCCACATTGTTAGTTCCAGGACAGTCAATGCTATTAAAAGCAAAACTCTGTCCCCAATAGTTCCCCAAATGACTAATGTTTTCATTGCTTTTGAACAACTACAATGATTTGGGGTTGATTATAGAAGAAAATTTCCAAGAGAATTTTTAAGATATGCCATTATTTATGAAATTTACAAGAGACAGAATTCAAACTTCATTAAATGAATCGACAGATATTTAAAATCGTATTTGGGTTAATTCTCAGAATGTGTAAAAATATTGTCTTTTAAATTTACTTTTTTTTAAAATTATCTATGTGTCCTGGGGTTGGTTGCATGTGAGTATGATAGCTTGCAAGGGCAGAATGTTGGGATCTGCTACAGCTGGATTTGGAGATGGCTGTGAGGCACTGATAAGAACTAGGAACAGAGTTAAAATCCAAGGTAACAGTAGTATGCATTTTTAAACAGTGCCTTATCCATCAATCCCATAAAAATATTGAAAGTATATTTGAGAAAACTGAGACATAAAACAAATGACAGATGGGTTTTAAATTTGGATCAACTTTCTATACACAACTACACCAATCAGATGTTCAAAATATGTACAAAATAAGGCTCAACCTCACCATTTATTAATGGAATACAATAAGAAAATTCAAATCAAAGTTGCGATGTCTAATCATCACATACTGTTCAATATTAATCAAAATAAAAGAACATAAATAAAAGTGCCAATTAAAGCTGCTAAGAATATCACAAAATATTGACCCTTGTATAGACAGTAAAGAGAAGTAAAATGTTTCAGCCACAATTCAAACTAGTAGAGTTTTATCCTAGAAATAATTGATAATTATAACCTAGTTCCAATTATAATGTTATAATGTTACAAAGGTCATGGGACATAAAAGGATCCAAATCCACACGATGAATGACCAGTTTCAACTAAAATAGATACATGATGGTTCTGAATGTGTTTCCCTATAATTGCTGTGCTTAACCTCAGAAGTCCTTAGGAAGAATTTGAATATACACAATCATAGTTTCTTGAATGTGTTTTAGGATGACTTAGTGTTTAGAACTTCTGATCCTGAATGACTTTGTATAAAATGCATATTCACATTTAGAAAACAGGATTACATTTAGGTGCCCTAATCATGCCAAAAATTAATGGTAAATTATTCAAAAGCTGAATGCTAAAACTAGTAGAGGAAAATATTAGCCATTCGATATTTAGGTAGAGGCAGCATGACTCAACAACACTGACAATCCACCAAAATATTAATGAGTTAGAACTGTATAGAACTAAAAGGTTTTGTACTTTAAGGATATGTGACTACAGATGAAAATATTACCTACAGAGTTGGGGAAAAACATTGAATTCTGGAAGCTAATTAGGAGCTTAATACCTAGAATTTAGAGAGGAAGATAAAGATAAACATTCTTTTCACAAAGTTTCAGTCAACATGGCAATGGCATGGACACAGATTCCTTTAAAGAATTACAAATGTGCCCAAATCTTTTAAAATGTAGTCAACATTAAGAGCTTTCTAGGAAATGAAATTATAAATAATTTGAAACAACATCGTACACCTTAGAATGATTTCCATCAAGGTAATATAAAATAAAAATGCTGACCATGATGGGGGGTTAATCATTTTTATATACTGGTATGAGGAAAAATTACTACATTCATTGTAGAAATAAATATAAAATTATCTCAAGAAGTTAAAAAAGAATCACCATAAAACATAGGTATATTATTTTTGTGCTATGCTCAAAGAAATCAATATCCTACCATAGAGATGCTTCCATATCCATGTAAGCTACTGTTTTATTCACAATAGCAAAGAGATGGTGTCCATCCTTGAGGTTCACCAGCACATAATAGAAATAAGATGTATCTGAAGCATGGAGTTGTGTTCATCTATAAACAGAAATAAAATTGTGAAAAATATTGAGGTACCAGATGGACTTGCAAACAATTCAGGAAGGTTACAGATTCAGGAAATCCAAGGTCACATGCCATTTGTCAGACAGGGACATTTGCATATAAATTTGGGTGAAGAGAAAGAGGTTATGGGCTGTGAAAGCAGAAAGAAGATCAAAAGATGCAGACAAATGACATGTTGAGGAATCTAGGGGAGAGTAAGAGAGGAAATATGAAATTACAATGCAAAAGATTATAAAGGAGATATAGAAGTGAAAAGAGGTATTGGTGGACTGGAGAAGAAATGTTAAGGAAGAGAATCAAAAATACATTTCCTTAAAAATCTCATAATAAAATTAATAATATATATGATGATTAAATATTTTAAAAACCAAACCAAAAAAAAGATTACCATTTTATACTAAATATGACTATTGAATAATGACAGTTCTTACAGTCAATGTAATATTATAATGTATAATATTACATGTAAGAAATATTTATATTGCCATGGTCATTCTTGTGTTTTTTACACTTTATGGCAAAATGTATATTCCTCTTTATTTTATAGAATATATATCTGATATTAATAATTTTATTCCTAAAAGAAATGCTTTTCATAAGATAATTCTTAGGATTTATTAATTTTGTTGGTAATATAATACTAACAATATAATTTCTGGAAGAAATCATTTTGGAGTATATAATCTATGTATATAAAACACTTGTATATAAAAGAGGAATTGCTATTTGAACCACCACTTCTAGTCTTTCTGTCATTCAATCAGAATTAAAATCAGTCTTGAATACATACTACCTTAGTCACTTCCCCTACAAAACGTTCCAAAACGACTGAAAGATGCAGTCATTAGACATGCACATCAACATAGTGTTGCATGAAGACAGCATGATATATTCATAAGGAGTATACCATTTGTCCTTTGAAAAGAATTTTAATATATGCTACAAGATAAATATCCACAAGAGTTCCTGTGTTATCTGCTATGGCCAATTATACATTGATTCCATCTAGTGGTTGGTGTAACAACAGTGACCAAGAACAAATACACAAAATGTAAGTTGATGAGGGCTATCAAGACTACTCAGCAGGTACATGTGCTTTCGAAAAAAAGCCCAATGACTAGAATTTAATCCAGTGCCCCATGAGGAGATAGGCATGAGCAAGTTTCATAAATGTATTCTGTAATCTCCACACATGTATGTTGTCTTAGGTACATAAGCCCTACCCTACAATAAATGAATCATGCAATGGAAAGTTGAAACACATTACAATAATGATTGATGGAGAGGCAAGGAGAACTCAATATATGTTTATTTCATCGACACAGTTGTGGATTTGTGGTGAAAATGTTGTGGAGCTAGACTGCAGAATAATAGGATTCTGTTACTCAGGAAGGAACTCAGGAAATCCAGGGTCATTGACATTGTAAATGTTTGTAGCTTGACATTTTTTTTAACTTTTACAATAAAGGCATTGTCGTTTATAAATGAGGAGTTCCTGCTATGTTGTATTATTGGGAGGTACTTTTATCACAGTCAACTAAACAGGACACTGACCTGTGCTCACAGGGTTTGTAATATGAAAATTCAAGTCACAATGATAAATTTTTATTTTTGTGTGTAAGAAAGATTTAGAAAAAATATATTAGGTAAGAGTATAATATGGTAAAGTTACTGTTGTTGTTTTGGGGTGTTCATTTACATAACAGTAGTCCCTGACCTCAGGAAAATACATGATAGCTTCAGAAACTCTCAACAGTGACCATGGCAAAGGGAATACAGAAAGCCAAAGATCTGTGTAACATTTTCAAAAGTCAACATGGCAAACTATTAATATCACAAGAATACTGTGTCTGCAGGTTCTTTTTAATGACAAGTAAGCTGCAATCCTAAACAAACCATTGTAGCAGTTTATTGAGCACAACATAGAAACAGAATTTGGAAAATATCTATCAAATTACAAAATACCTGAACTAACTAGAAGTTAAATGTTCTTTTTACTGTCTGATTATAAGTCATATAAACTTTAACACAGTCTACAATCTTCTACAAAATTCATTTTTCTTCATAGAAATTTACCTTATAATTCTATCACTGATGAAACAATTACAATTATTATTTTCAATATTATACACAATCCATTTTTATGTAACAAATATTCCAACACAAAAATGGAATTCAATTGTCCAGAAGATATATGTATATATCTGTGAGAAGGAGCAAAAATAATAAAAACACTTCAAACTATTTCTCATAAGACAGGGATGTATCTCATAGCTTTGGCATGTTGTTGCAAGGCACTAGGTGTGATCCCTAGTGCCCCAATTAAAGAAAAAGGAAAAATACAAGTAATTCCTATGTTTAAAAATAAAAACTAAAAAGAAATGCAAAATGAGATTTACATATGATAAGAAATATTGAGATAGAGACAGAGACAGATGTTAATAAAGGAACAAAAGAAAAAATGAGTTTGTATCATTGATAAGAGAGCTTACTGGGAGAACAAGGTTTACAGAGCTTAGGGAGAACTCAAGAAAATCTACTCTGTCCTGGGTTGAAAATACTTGCAATCATGAATAGCCTAGTAAGAGCACCAGTGGAAGGGGAAGCCCTTGGCCCTGCCAAGACTGAAACTCCAGTGAAAGCGATTGTTAGGGGGAGAGCGGTAGTGGGGGGAGGATGGGGAGGAGAACACCCATATAGAAGGGGAGGGGAGGGGTTAGGGGGATGTTGGCCTGGAAACCGGGAAAAGGAATAACAATTGAAATGTAAATAAGACATACCCAAGTTAATAAAGATTGAGGAAAAAAATGAAAATACTTGCAATATCACACAAAAGTCCATTTCAGTCTCCACTTACCAAATAGTACCCGAGTACTTTTCCTTACCTTGTATATGCCTTAAGATCTTTCCTCCCTTCTATCCTTCCACCCTCCCTTCCTCTATTTCCCCTTCTATCACTCCCTCCATGCTTACCTTCCTTCCTTTCTCCCTCCCTACTTTGTCTCCCCTCCTTCTCTCTGTCACTGTTTCTCGCCTCCTCTTCCTCATTGTTCTCCTCCTCCTTCTTTTCTTTCTGTCTTCCTTCCTTTCTTTCCTTCTTTCTTTCCTTCTCTCTCTCTCTCTCTCTTTCTTTTTTTTTTCTTTCTTTCTTTCTTTCTTTCTTTCTTTCTTTCTTTCTTTCTTCTCTAATGCAGCATTCAGGAAGAAGATAAGGTGCATGAAGAGCAGAAACATGGATTCCCCTAGGATTGATTTCTAATGTCTTTTATTTTTATAAGTCCTATGCTCTGAACACTCACCTCAGCCCTGGATGACCCCATGATGAGGACAGTAACCATGAGAAGTATGTGCTGAAACTGTTGTAAGACACTGTCCCTTCCTTAAAGTTTCATGATCTGGTATTGTTTCCCAAAAGAATGGTGATTTTCAACTCAGCTCTACCTATGATGACAGCATCTCCACAAGGATCTGAAGTAACTTTTAAATACCTTCTTAACAGAAATTAATTTTTAAAAGTAAACAAAACAAGAAGTTTAAAGTAAATGAGCTACTTCTTCCAGCAAGTAATTAGGAATCTGGACAGAAACTTTTCTGACAGTCCTTAGAGGACAAAAGATAGTGGCAGAGAGGTGTACAGAACTTCTTTGCTATTAAAGTCCAAGCAAGTTAAATGGCCTGTCCCAGTAGGGCCTTTCCCCATAACCTGAGCATTCCAGACAAAATGAGCATTCCAAAGTCCTTGGGTCCCAAAGACATTCAGAACAAATGGCTACCTGAGTTGCCCATTAACGTAGAAGAGCAGAAGCTGGTTGCCAAAATCTCATCAAGCAAGTCCCTCTTACAGGGTCTTAGCTCCTTCTGTGGAATTCTCATCCCAGTCCCCTACCCTAAACCTCTGTTGCGCATGAGCCTCATTTGTTCTTTTCCCTTGCTTTACTTTCCTTCAAGCCCAGACATTTTCATCATGTGCTCTTTGTTTCTCTTTTCTTCTCTTGGTTCTCCTTCTATTCTTTCTTCTCTTGGCACTATGTCTCCTCTCTTCTGTTAGCTGCTTTCTCTTCTCTCTCTTCTCTTCTCACTCTACCTCCTTCTCTCATGTGTCATGGCCCATCCAGTCAAAGAGCATGTACTGTAATACTTTCTCAGTCTGCTCTGGACTCTTCCTGATGATGTGCTTGGATGTTTTATATCCCATGTATACAATATAAACCTTTTCCTAAATGATCCCTTCGATTTGTTCTGTCCATATTTTCAATAAAAATGTCCAAATATTAGGGTATAGGAGAAGAGAAAGCTCATAGGTTTGTGTGCAACATATTCCTCAGATAAAAATTTCAAAATAATTCATTTATGCTGTGTATGTGTCACTTTTGTTGACTTCCATGTGGCAATGAATCCATTCCATGGCTATTAAAGAATTTATATAGAAAATTGTAGACTTGATTTTTGTTTTACTGTGAGCTATGGTGAAGGAGGTTGTTGTAAACTTTGCTTTAGTTTAATTCATATATATATATATATATATATATATATATATCTGAATTACACATGTATGACTTCTAATGACGTTTTGGAATCAAAGCTTAAGTTTTACATATAACTATATATTGGGATTTTCCTTTCTCAAGATATAACAGATTTAAGAAATAATTACAACAGTAGCAATATTTCCAGGAGTCATACCAGAGGTTAACTCTTTGATCTCTCTTTGTTGACTGTTGATGGTGGAAGAATTTTAATGTTCTCTATCAAATGATTTGGAAATTCAGAAAATTATTTTCATACATATGTATCTAAAGCATAATGAACCTGAAACTTTCTTGATGATCTTTCCCCCAAAAATATATATATCTTACAATATCTACCTTAGTACTAGAAAGTTATCTCAGGAGTCAGTAGCACTTTTTACTTATACAGAGAATTACGTTGAGCTTCCAGGACTGACTTAGTGAATAAAATCCGTCACAGATGATTCTACACTATTTTCTGTCCTCTATGTGTAACAGGAGTACAAGTGGTACAAAAGCAAGTATAGGGCAAATTATTCACATACATAAAAGTATGTGAATAAAAAAAAAGATAACTAGTCACTGGAGAGCTTTCTTTTGCATTTCTTCTGCAATATTATTATGGATTCTGACAAAGTATGAGGTGTTTAAATAAAGAAACTTCTTTCTGTGCCAACTATTCAGAGAGAAGGAAGATGAATGTGCCTAAAACCTAACTGTACTGTTTGGAGCAGAGACTGAAGGAATGGCCATTCAGAGCTCACACCACCTGGAGATCCAGCCCCTTTGTATACTGCCACCAAAATTAGATAATATTGATGAAGTCAATACGTGCATGCTGACAGGAGCCTGAGATAGCTGTCTCCTGAGAGGCTTATCCAAAACATGTCAAATACTGAGGCAAATGCAAGCAGCAAACCAATGAATGAGAACCTGGTCCCTGTTAGAGAAATTAGAGAAAGGATTGAAGGAGCTGAAGGGCCTTGCAACCCCTTAAGAACGACAATACCAACCAACCAGAGCTCCCTGGGACTAAACTACTACCCAAAGACTATACATGGACAGCCCATGGCTCCAGTTGCATATGTAGCAGAGGATGGCCTTGTTGGGCACCAAAGGGAGAAGCCCTTGGTCCTGCTAAGGCTGTACCCTGCCAGTACAGGGGAATGTCAAGAGGGCAGGAAGGGGAGTGGTTGGGGAGGGGGAACACCCTCAGAGAAGAATGGAAGGGGGATGGGATTGGGGGCTTTATGGCCGGGAAACCAGGAAAGGGAATAACATTTGAAATGTAAACAAAAACTATCCAACAAAAATTGAATAAATACAGCACACACACACAAAAAGAATACAATTCTCTTGAAGAATAAAAAAGAATAGACCTACATGTCTTTTTCTCACTCATTGAAACAAAGCACTTTTTGGACATACTGTAAACTTTCCTTCAGTTAGAACTTTTATTATTTAATTAGTTAAACTATCTTAATAATTGCAAAAATTTGTTAAGCAGAGGGACATTTAGTGAACATAACATGTTGTAGTAAGTAAAAGAAAAAAAACTCTTTTAGCATTCAAATGTGTACTATAAAGGGGAAACTTCGGTTACATAAGGAATTTTATTTTTTAAAAGGTATAGAGAATGGGAATACTCCACCTACCAGAGGAAAGCCTCCATATACAGTGATTTGTTTCCTAACAGCAGTAAGCAGCTTCCATACAGTAGGAAGCAGACACAGGAGCAAGAATTTGCCTCCATATAGACAGATATGTCTCTCTTATCAGGGCTTGGCTCCTTTTACATGTAAGCATCCCTTTAGGTTCTTACTTCAAAACCTAGAAAAAAAAACCTACCTCAACCTGCATATTTCTTCATTATGTTAGTCAGAGTGTCTTCATGTGAAAGAAAAGACACTCAAATGCTGTGTCCCACCTTTAACATAATTTGTCATGATGCACAAGTCTCAGAATGTCCTTTGATTGTGATCATACTCTTAATATAAAATTTATAAATTTCTTATTCCATTATTTCTTCACACAAAGAGCAACTATTCTGCCTGTCACAAAACCTATGTTAAGTACTGAGAACACTTTGAAATCATCTTGAGTTAACATTATTGTAGGTTAAAAACAAGAATAAGTTACATAAATAAATTCAAGATAACTTTTAAGAATATTTGTGAGGAACTTTTGCCATAATTCCTTGGAGTGCTTCATGTATTCCTGAAAGAAGCTTTGATGAAACAAATGTTCAGTGCTTAACCATATCCTACCTAGTACTGGAGAAGACATGGAAATTCAATATTTTGTTGTATTAAGTTGACTGGTATTGTATTAATTCCACATAACCAACTTATTAAAAACAATATCCATACTTGCAGGCAAAACATACCTACCCTGCAAAGAAAAACAAAACACAGCAAAAAATTTACAAGAGAAACAATTATCCATCCTGTTTGCCAAGGTACTTGTATAAAACTATGAAAACCTATAAAACTCATGAGGATAAATTGGAACAGTCCTTTTCAACATTCCTAAGGCTGTGACCATTTGCTACTACTGTTCCTCATATTATGGCGACCAAACCATGAAATTATTGTAATTGTTCTTTCATAACTGTAATTATAACCTGTTAGGTATCAACTATAAATGACTGATATTCAGGATATCTAATGTGTGACCATCATGGGATCATGACCCACATGTTGAAAAGCATTTGTCTAGAAGCAAGATTCTTCTGGCAGCCAGGGTATCATGGTGCATAGCTACATAATTAACACTTTTAAAGTTTTAAGGGAGTCATCTGCCAGACTTCAAGATTACCTCTTCACTATTATTAAGCCTTTCTACATGGACAACCTTCCCTGCCTGTTTAGTAGCCATTTATCTATAGGTGTGACCTGGTAGTGAATCCATCAAGCAGCCTAAGCCTATTTGCTTCTGGACAGAATTCTTTTTCTCCAGCCTGTTTATCTGAATAGACAAGTTAGCTTCCTTGTGTATTTTCTGTCACTGTGAAACCAGTTATCAGAATGCATTTGCCCATTTGATCTCTCTCCATGAATAAACAGCATTTGGCACAGCTTCTATCACCTGCCTTTTCCAACTCATGCTTACTTGGTATTACTTGGAGTGCCTTTCCAAAGTCTGAAGGAGCCCAGTGAATTAACTCAGAACATAATACCCCTTATTCTCCAATGCAAGGACCTGAGTTCTCTCTGAGGATCCCACAAGTTGAAAGGAGGAAACCAATTCCCAAACCATTGCGAGTGTAACGGATACCTCTGTGGAACACTGCAAGCTTTGGGTGTTTGTTTCTTTCAAGTTAAAACTCACTGTCTTCTCACATGAGCTACATTCTTGAATTTTAATCAAACATGAGATGAAAAGATATTTCAGTGCATAAATATGCTTGAGCTACAATTTCAATCACCTAAGTCTGGATCTTAGAATACAGCAAACCTCAAGTCCAAGAACTGGAGAGAAAGCTCAGGGATGAACAGCTTTTATTAGGCATTCAAATGACCCATGTTTAATTCCTAGCACCTACATGGCAGCTCATAACTGCTGCAATTCCAGACCCAGAGGGGATTTGATGACCACTTAGACATACTGGTCACATTTCCCCTCTCTCACTGGTCTATAGTTGTTGCTGTACACGTTGTATGTGAATCACATTTGGGGTCAATGGTTTTGTGGGTGGATTGGTGTCCTTATCTCTCCACGGGGATTCTGGTTTTGTGATAGGAGTTGGCCACTTCAGGCTCCAAATCCTTCAGTGCTAGGAGTCTCAGCAAACGTCACCCCCAAGATACACTGGACCCTCCCCATATCAGGTCTCTGGCCTGTCTTAGAGATGCCCCCTCCTGCCCTCCAGTGATATCCCTTCCCTTTCCCCAGCATAACTGTTGATCACAGTGTCTGTTTATTTTCATGATGTTCAGAAAATTTTCTCCAGTGTCATTTAATTCAAGACTGTTTCTTACTTTCTTTTCTATCTGATTTAGTGTATCCAGTCTTAGGTCTAGGTCTTTAATTCAAGTATCTTTGTGCTTTGTTCTTTCTGTAATGGTTCAATATATTTGGTTTTCTGAAAGTTTCTTGTATGATTATAACCTTCTTTTTCTTTAGGGAAATTTTCTTCTATGACGTAAAAAAAAATATTTTCTGGATATTTGAGCCAGAAATCTTTCCCTTCTTCTACCCTACTATTGTTATTGTCTTTGCATAGTGTTCAAGATTCATTTGATATAATTGCAGAATTTTGAAAGAGGTCAAAAATGGTCTGAAAAAATAGTAGCTAAATATTCAAAATATATAAAGCCCATTTAATTTTAATATTTAAATATTATTTCATTATGTGTCTTTAATTATTGGGGTTGTTACAGGCAAATGAATGTTCCAGCAGGGGCCAGAGTGCTGCAATCCACCATCTTTGGATTTGAAGAAGATTGTAAGCCACAAATACAAGCTACAAATTGAACTCCCATAGAAAGTAATACCTATTTGCACTCTTAATAACTGGCTCATAACTCTATCTTATAAAAATATTTGAATCTATGTTTAAAAAAGTTAAATATAAAAGAAAGGAGAGATGGTTTCATAACTTGGATCAGCTACACAAACATATTTCAAATGTTGAAATGTGCAAAATGAGGGTCAATATTACATATAATTAAAGGATAACAATGATGGGATGCAAATCTAAGGTACAATAAGAGATCATCACATTCCGTATAAACAAGTAATAATCAATACAAATTACCATAGATAAAGGCAGGTATTAAAGCTGCTGAGCATAAAGTGAAATAAGGATCCATATGCAGACTCTATAAGAAAGTAAAATACTTTAGCATCTCTACTAGTATTGTTTTTCCTTGGTACACTGATAACTTTTTACCTGATTCCAACTGACATGTTACAAGAATCTGGAATCCTAAAAACATGCAAAGCCATACAGGAAATGACCAGTTTTGAGTAAGAAGAACAAATGAATGGTTTGTGTTTTCCTTCAATTGCCCTACTGAATCTCAGCAGTCCTCAGGTAGAATTTGAAAATCCAAATTCATTTCTTTCTTTAATATTTGGTAGTCGGAATTTCTGAACCCCAAATTATTTTATATAAAAGGATTATCAGCCCGCATAAGAATTGGATTTGATAATGTCCTCTCAGCTTTTGCAAACATTGTCAACTTATTAGTACACTGAAATAATACAGCTCTCAGAGGAAATGCTAGTATACTAGATGTAGGTAGAGATATGTATATGCAATATGTAGAGACAGTTCTCAGATACTGTATTAGACAATAGGCTAAAATTAATTCAGACAAGATTTAAAACAGTGTTATGCTTCATACAAACAAAAATAAAGTTAATTTTCTTTTTACACGAAATAGACAAATGAACGTAAAACTGAATATGAGTTATGTGAAAAAGTAATCTCAAAAGTGAGGATAGAGACCCAATAAATAAAAATGAGGCTGGTGCACATGGCTTAGATGTGCCACAGACAGTTAGAAAACAAAATGTTAATGCTTCTTAAGAATGGTAAGCTGTGGGGGTTGGGGATTTAGCTCAGTGGTAGAGCTTGCCCTAGCAAGTGCAAGGTCCTGTTGGTCCCCAGCTCCAAAAAAAAAAAAAAAAAGAAAAAAAAAAAAAAAAGAATGGTAAGTTGGGCAGTTCCTGTCTGTGCCCAGAACTGAAAGCCAGTCACCATGAGCACTGACACACCTGAAAACAGAGGTAAGACCAATTTTTTTGTGCCAAGCACCCACCTACAGGCTGCAGGACACACAAACCAAGTAGCAGTCTGAAGGAGGACCCTTCAGGTTTATATCTGTTCCCAGAGCTGAACCACTCCCACAGCTCTCTGAATCCAGATCCAGCTGTAAGAAAACATGTCTTACAGGAGTGCTGACCCACAGGCTTACAGGAGGGTTAAGTCACTGTCAGAGACAGGAAGACAAGCTAACACCAAAGACAACCTGATGGCAAGAGGCAAGCACATGAACCTAAGCAACCAAAACCAAGAATACTTGCCATCATCAGAGACTAGTTCTCCCACCAAAGCAAACACTGGATATCCAAATACACTGGAAAAGCAAAACTTGGTTTTAAAATCACAACTCATGATGATGATAGAGGACTTTAAAAAGGACATAAATAACTCCCTTAAAGAAATACAGGGCTTCATTTTCATAAAATTCTAAAAAGTCTTTAATTTCTTTCTTTATTTCTTCCTTGAACAAATTATCATTGAGAAGACCATTTTTCAACTTCCATGTGTACGCGGGATTCTGTCGGTTTTGTTGTTATTGAAGACCAGCCTAAGTCCATAGTGATCTGATGGATGCATGGGATTATTTCTATCTTCCTGTATCTGTTGAGGTCTGTTTTGTGACTGATTATATGATCAATTTTGGAGGAGGTGCCATGAGGTACTGCAAAGAAGGTATATTCTTATGTTTTAGGATGAAATATTCTATAAATATCTGTTAAGTCCACTTGGTTCATAACTTCTGTTAGTTTCTCTATGTCTCTGTTTAATTTTTGTTTCCATGATTGGTGCATTGATGAGACTGGGGTACTCAAATCTCCTACTATTATTGTGTAAGGTGTAATGTGTACTTTGAGCTTTAGTAGGGTTTCTTTTATGGATCTAGGTGCCGTTGTTTTGGAGTATAGGTATTTAGGATTAAGAGTTCATCTTGGGGGATTTTTCCTCTGATGAATATAAAGTGTCCTCCCTTAACTTTTTGGATAACTTTTGGCTGAAAGTTGATTTTGTTTGATATTAGAATGGCTACTCCAGCTTGTTTCTTTGGCCCATTTTCTCAAAAAGATATTTTCCAGGCTTTTACTCTGAGGCATTGTCTGTCTTTGTCACTGAGGTGTGTTTCTTGTATGCAGCAAAATTCTGGGCCTTCTTTACATATCCATTGATCTTTTTTTAATTTAATTATGTTTCTTCTTTTTCTTTTCTTCATTCTTAATTTTTATTCATAGGTTTCATACTACATCTACCTTTGTTGGCATCTGTACTCATGTCACTCAAGAGACATCATGCAACCATAGTTGAGTCACATTTATCATTGTCAACACAATGAATTCACATGTTAGAGAATCCTTTTACCCAGAGTCAACATCAAATGACCTTCAGATAGACCATCTAGAGTTTATACCAACTCAGGTTTCTGCTATGAAGTTGGGAGAATACATCTTTAACTCACTAAGTGCTCAACTCAACGTTTCCCAAAATAGCAATGGCTGCTAGGCATGGAGGAGCTGCAAAGATTCTTGGAGAGCTTTACCTGAAAAAAATAACAAGGAGCAATTGATTTCTCAACTGGTCTTGACGCAGTTTCTCATCACTGGGAACTGCAAAGACAAGTTTGCTTTAAAAGAGAAGTAGAAATTCAGTAACAGAAATATTAAGAGATACATGGGGCATTTGACTGATGAGTGCTGGAAGCCTCCTGTCATGGTGGTACCTGGGGGGCTCAGTTGGTAGAAATGGCATCATTTGAGTTTGGGGAAAAAGAGAGAGTTTTGTTTTATTTTGATTTTTGTTTGATTGCCTGTATAGTTTTTTTTTTCCCCAATGAGATTGTATGGTGAGGTCAGAACTGAACCTATTCCAGGACCTCTTGAATAAGACTCATGAAGGCTTTGATCGATGCAAAAGCAAGAGAAGTTTAATTCGAGCATGTTGGTGTTATCCCGCTTCTATGTTGGAACAACCCTTAGCAGAGTCTATCAGAGAGTTATATGACTTGCAAACAATTGGGGCCAAAATTCAAACAGTTTTAGCTAGGAAGGGTAGTATTGATGGATTGAAGTGACCTTCAAGTTAACTAGTGGTCAGTGGACCATTCTGGACTTTCCAGGGGGGAAGACAGTTGGGAGTCAAGGCAGGGGGTGTTGGTTAGGAGTCACAGGTAGGTTTGTTTGACAGTTTGGCTTATAGCTCTTCCAGAAACTAAACTAACTCTACTTTTACAAGAAGAGAGGAATCTTTTTGTGCTTGGAGGTTTGTGGTGGAATTTTTCCACTGGCCTCAGATTTACCCTAACTTTTGCTATTTCAGTGTTCCCCAAGCAAAAATATTTGTACTGAAGAAAAATTATGGCTCCAAATTGCCCTGAGTACACCAGAAAGGAGTCTGTTAGGTTTGATGGACATAACTAAATTTAGATTATTTGTATGTTAGCAGAGAAGCTAAAGAATTGACATATGAGGAAGACATTAATGATTTAGAGGAGATAACTTGGGTGTGGGACATGGCTTATTTAGGGAAGTACTTACAGAATAATCATGATGACTGTGTTAAATTCTGAACCACACACTTAAAGACAAGGTTCACAGTACTAGCCTGTGATCCCTAGATCAGTTTTTTGGCAAAAACTGGAGATCTAATTGACTATCTAGATTTCTAAATTGGCAACTACATATCAGTATGATTCTCTGTCTAGAAATCTGACATGTCAGAATGGTAGAATAAGGTTCTCATATTGAAATCTGGCAGGCACATGATTACACAATAGTGCTATACACATAAGAATTTTATTGATGAAAGATGGTACATGAACTAAAATTTTCAAATTGGCATAAACTTAATGTTGATGCCATTATGTTACATTTTTTTCAAAGTCTAGATACACATAATTCTCAGTCATTGAGAGAAAGGTCAAATTTCAAGCATACCATATATATATATATATATATATATATATATATATATATATATGTATGTATATATATATATTCAAGAAATCAATTAAAAATCTTCAAATAATTTTAGATTTAAAGATTTAAATATTTCTTTGTTTGATTGATTGATTTACTGGACTGTAGGAAGAGATTTATTTTATCTTTTTGTTTTCCCCTGCCATCTTATTTAACTTGGCTATTTATTATTTACATTTTGATTTTTATTCCCTTTTTCGGTTTCTGGGCCATCATCCCCCTTTCACCTCCTCTTTCCCTTCTATACTGGTGTTCCCCTCCCCATCCTCCTCCCATTACTGCCTTCTCCCCAACAATCACGTTCAGTCTTGGTAGGACCAAGGGCTTCCCCTTCCACTGGTGCTCTTACTAGGCTATTCATAGCTACCTATGCGGTTGGAGCCCAGGGTCAGACCATGTATAGTCTTTGGGTAGTGGCTTAGTCCCTGGAAGCTCTGGTTGGTTGGCATTGTTGTTCATATGGGGTCACCAGCCCCTTCAAGCTCTTTCAGTCTTTTCTCTGATTCCTTCAACGGGAGTCCTGTTCTCAGTTCAGTGGTTTGCTGATGGCCTTCGCCTATGTATTTGCCATATTCTGACTGTGTCTCTCAGGAGAGATCTACATCTGGTTCCTGTCAGCCTGCAGTTCTTTGCTTCATCCATCTTACCTAGTTTGATACCTGTATATGTATGGGCCACATGTGGGGCAGGCTCTGAATGGGTGTTCCTTCTGCCTCTGTTCTAAATGTTGCCTCGCTATGCCCTCCCAACGGATTTCTTGCTCCCTTTTTAAAGAAGAAGTGAAGCATTCATATTTTGGTCATCCTTCTTGAGTTTCATGTGTTCTGTGCATCTAGGGTAATTGGAGCATTTGGGCTAATATCTACTTATCATTGAGTGCATACCCTGTGTGTTTTCCTGTGATTGGGTTACCTCACTCAGGATGATATTTTCCAGTTCCATTCATTTGCCTATGAATTCCATAAACTCATTGTTTTTGATAACTGAATAATATTCCATTGTGAAGATGTACCACATTTTCTGTATCCATTCCTCTGTTGAAGGGCATCTGGGTTTTTTCCAGCTTCAGGCTATTATAAATAAGGCTGCTATGAACAGAGTGGAGCACATGTCTTTGATATATGTTGGGGCATCTTTTGGGTATATGCCCAAGAGAGGTATATCTGGGTCCTCAGGTATTTCAATGACCAATTTTCTGAGGAACCTCCAGACTGATTTCCAGAATGGTTGTACCAGTCTGCAATCCCAACAACAATGGAGGAGTGTTCCTCTTTCTCCACATCCTCGCCAGCATCTGCTGTCGCCTGAGCTTTTGATCTTAGCCATTCTGACTGGTGTGAGGTGGAATCTCAGGGTTGTTTTGATTTACATTTCCCTTATGACTAAAGATGTTGAACATTTCTTTAGGTGTTTCTCAGCCATTTGGCATTTCTCAGCTGTGAATTCCTTGTTTATCTCTGAACACAATTTTTTAATACGGTTATATGTCTCCCTGCAGTCTAACTTCTTGAATTTTTTGTATATTTTGGACATAAGCCCTCTCTCAGTTGTAGGATTGGTAAAGATCTTTTCCAAATCTGTTGGTTGCTGTTTTGTCCTAACAACAGTGTCCTTTCCCTTACAGAAGCTTGGCAGTTTTATGAGATCCCATTTGTTGATTCTTAATCTTAGAGCATAAGCCATGGGTGTTTTGTTCAGGAAATTTTCTCCAATGCCCATGTGTTCAAGGTTCTTCTCCACTTTTTCATCCATTAGTTTGAGTGTATCTGGTTTGATGTGGAGGTCCTTGATCCACTTGGACTTAAGCTTTGTTCAAGGTGATAAGAATGGTGAGATCTGCATTCTTCTATATACTGACCTCCAGTTGAACCATCACCATTTGCTGAAAATGCTATCTTTTTTCCACTGGATGGTTTTTGCTCCTTTGTCAAAAATCCAATGACTATAGATGTGTGGGTTCATTTTGGGGTCTTCAATTCTATTCCACTGGTCTCTCTGTTTGTGTACCAATACCATGCAGTTTTTAATCACTATTGCTCTGTAATACTGCTTGGGTTCAGGGATAGTGATTCCTCGGAAGTCTTTTTATTGTTGAACGTAGTTTTAGCTATCCTGGGTTTTTTGTTATTCCAGATGGATTTGCAAATTTTCTGCCCAACTCTATGAAGAATTGCATTGGAATTTAGGTGGGGATTGCATTGAATCTGTAGATCGCTTTTGGTAAAATGGACATTTTTCTTATATTAATCCTGCAAATCCATGATCGTGGGAGATCTTTCCATCTTCTGAGACCTTCAATTTCTTTCTTCAGAGGCTTGATGTTCTTATCACGCAGATCTTTCACTTGCTTGGTTAAATTCACATCGAGGTGTTTTATATGATTTGGGGCTATTATGAAGGGTGTGATTTCTTTCTCAGCTTGTTTCTCTTCTGTGTAGAGGAAGGCTAGTGATTTATTTGAGTTAATTTTATACCCAGCCACTTTGCTGAAGGTGTTTATCAGGTTTAATAGTTCTCTGGTGGAACTTGTGGGATCACTTAAGTATACTACCATATCATCTGCAAATACTGATATTTTGACTTCTTCTTTTCCAAACTGCATCCCTTTGATCACCTTTTGTTGTCTGATTGCTCTGGGTAGAACTTCAAGAACTCTATTGAATAAGTAGGGAGAGAATGGGCAGCCTTGTCTAGTCCCTGATTTTAGTCGGATTGCTTCAAGTTTCTCTCCATTTAGTTTAATATTAGCTACTGGTTTGATGTATATGGCTTTTACTATGTTAGGTATAGGCCTTGAATTCCTATTCTTTCAAGGACTTTTGTCATGAAGGGGTGTTGAATTTTGGCAAATGCTTCATTTTCATTAAATTCTAAGAAGCCTTTAATTTCTTTCTTTATTTCTTCCTTGACCAGGTTATCATTGAGTAGAGCATTATTCATCTTCCATGTATATGTGGGCATTCTGTCCTTATTATTATTGAAGACCACCTTTAGGCCATGGTGGTCTGATAGGACGCATAGAATTGTTTCTATCTTTCTGTATCTGTTGAGACCTGTTTTATGACCAATTATATTGCCAGTTTTGGAGAAAGTACCATAAGGTGGTGAGTAGATGGTATATCCTTTTGTTTTAGGATAGAATGTTCTATAAATATTTGTTAAGTCCATTTGGTTCATGATTTCTCTTAGTCTATGTCTCTGTTTAATTTCTGTTTCCATGATCTGTCCATTGATGAGAGGGGGTGTTGAAATTTCCTACTATTATTGTGTGAGGTGCTATGTGTGCTTTGAGCTTTAGTAAGGTTTCTTTTATGTATGTAGTTGCCCTTGTATTGGGAGCATAGATATTTAGGATTGAGAGTTCAACTGTGTAGATTTTTCCTTTGATGAATATGAAATGTCCTTCCTTATCCTTTTTGATGACTTTGGTTGAAAATTGATTTCATTCGATATTAAAATGGCTACTCCAGATTGCTTCTTCAGACCATTTGCTTGGAAAGTTGTTTTCCAGCCTTTTACTCTGAGATAGTTTCTGTCTTTGTTTCTGAGGTGTGTTTCTTGTAGGCAGCAAAATTTTGGCTCCTCATTGTATATCCAATTTATTAATCTGTGTCTTTTTTGGGGGAATTGAGTCCATTAATGTTGAGAGATATTAAGGAATAGTGGTTGTTGCTTCCTGTTATATTTGTGTTTGGATGTGAGATTATGTTTGTGCTTGTCTTCTCTTTATTTTGTTGCAAAACGATTAGTTTATTGCTTTTTCTAGCACATAGTATGTCTCCTTGTGTTGGGTTTTACCATTTATTATCCTTTGTAAGGGTGGATTTGTAGAAAGATATTGTGTTAATTTCGTTTTGTCATAGAATATCTTGGTTTCTCCATCTATTTTAATTGAGAGTTTTGCTGGGTACAGGAACCTGGGCTGGCATTTGTGCTCTCTTAGTGTCTGTACAACATCTGTCCAGGATTTTCTGGCTTTCATAGTCTCTAGTGAGAAGTCTAGTGTAATTCTGATAAGGTCTGTCTTTATATGTTACTTGCCCTTTTTCCCTTACTGCTTTTAATATTCTTTTGTTGTTTTGTGCATTTGGAATTTTGACTATTATGTGATGGGAAGAGTTTCTTTTCTGGTCCAATCTATTTGTAGTTCTGTAGGCTTCTTTTAAGTTTATGGGCATCACTTTCTTTAGGTTAGGGAAGTTCTCTTCTATGATTTTGTTGAAGATATTTACTGGTCCGTTGAGTTTGGCATCTTCACTCTCTTCTATACCTATTATACTTAGGTTTGTTCTTCTCATTGAGTCCTGGATTTCCTGTATGTTTTGGGCCAGTAGCTTTTTCTGTTTTACATTTTTTTAAACAGTCGTGTCAATGATTTCTATGGAATCTTCTGCTCCTGAGATTCTCTCGTCTATCTCTTGCATTCTGTTGGTGATGCTTGTTTTTATAACTCCTTGTCTCTTCCTTTGGTTTTCTATAACCAGGGTTGTCTCTCTTTGTGCTTTCTTTATTGCTTCTATTTCCATTTTTAATCCCTTCACCTGTTTGATTGTGTTTTCTGTAATTCCCTCAGGGATTTTTGCATTTCCTCTCTATAGGCTTCTGCTGGTTTATTTGTGTTTTCCTGCATTTCTCTAAGGGAGTTCTTTCTGTCTTTCTTGAAGTCCTCCATCATCATGATCAAATGTGATTTTAAATCTGGATCTTGCTTTTCTGGTGTGTTTGGATATTCAGTGTTTGCTTTGGTGGGAGAATTGGGCTCTGATGTTGACATGTAGTCTTGGTTTCTGTTGCTTGGGTTCCTGTGCTTTCCTCTTGCCATCACGTTGTCTCTGGTGTTAACCTGTTCTGCTATTTCTGACAGTGGTTAGACTGTCCTATAGGACTGTGTGTCAGGAGTGCTGTAGACCTGTTTTCCTGTTCTCTTTCAGCTAGCTATGGGAACAGAGTGTTCTGCTTTTAGGCATGTAGTTGTTCCTGTCTACTGGTCTTCAGCTGTTCCTGTGTGCCTGTGTCCTGAGTCCACCAGGCTGGCCACTTGGAGCAGAAAAGTTTGTCCTACCTCTCGTCTCGAGCCTGGAGTTGCTTCTCAGAGTCAGGTTTCATCTCTCCATGAAGGCAGCAACCAGAAGAGCCTGCCCAGCCTTCGCTCAGGACCCTGTGCACAGGAGTCCCAGATGGTGCTAGTCATTTTCCTCTAGAGTCAGAAATGTGGGCAGAGAGTAGTCTGCTCTGGCTTCCCAGGCGTGTCTTCCCCTCTGAAGGTCTAGCTCTCCCTCCCATGGGATTTGGGTGGAGGGAGCTCTTTGACCGTGTCCCTTCAGATCTGGGTGGTGTCTCAGGAAAAGGTTTTTTAAAAAGTGGGTTTCCTGTACCTGCATAGAGGCATGGTCCTGTATACTAAGCCAGATTAAAGTTCTTATTGGACATGTGCATTACCGACACCTGCTCCCAACCTGCTTGCACAGGATAATAAGACTATAGGTGGGGTTGGGGATTTAGCTCAGCGGTAGAGCGCTTGCCTAGCGGCGCAAGGCCCTGGGTTCAGTCCCCAGCTCCGGAAAAAAAAAAAAAAAAAAAAAAAAGACTATAGGTTAGGTCATTTACCTAGTCTTTATGTGTAAAAATCTTTTCCCCAGTGTAATTCCAGGAAAATGTTAGTTGTCCTCCCATTCCCCCAAAACACCAAAATAGACAAACATAAATCCAAAACCCAGACCTCAGATGATTAGATGCAACTCACCGCAGGGTCTTTATTCTATTAGAGCTATCTCAGGCCCCTCTGACATACCACTGTCAGGCAGCACAGTTTTATTAGTGGCACAGCCCTGAATATTGATTAGGACAAGGCTTTAGACTTAGCATCATGTGGGGAATGTGTGCAAGTATCTAATTGGAAAGCTACGGTGCCCCTTAATATAATTGGCTGGTGCTAGAAGTCATATCATAAACTTATTTTTTCTTCCCTTCTGCATTGGTGTTCTTTAGGCAGGGGATGAGCTTGTAACCTGGGGATGCAAATCTGTTGGTGTAATAAACTGGAGATGCTAGTCTTGTTGAGTGTGTTACCAGGAGACACTGGTCTGGTTGGGAATTAGCCTAGAGACTAGAGATAGGCTCGGGTTTTGTTGGGTGGTCAATGTGGAATCTTATGCTAGGTACCTGCTTGTTAGATTACCTGAGTCCAAACTTATGTCATGTTCTCTAACATGGAATCATAAATTAAAAAATTTTGGTCTCTCACTGGCATTCATAAGTTCTGTTTTCTAAAGTCTCTATAGATGTTTTTTTTAATATTGAGTCACAAACCCTAAGTAAACACATAATTAGGTTCTTAAGAGTCCACTGGAGCACTAAGGGATTTCTAATTCAGATTATTGTTAGAATAAGAGAGAACTCTTGGTGCTTCTTTGGTTTCCAGGCATCCCTGACTTCTTCCAACACAAGTCAACTTAGTTATTTTTTAAAAACAGACATAAGGCTTTTACTTAAGATTTTTTTATTGCTTGAAAAATTTATACATACATATAATACATTTTGATAAAGTACACACCTTTTTATTTCATTACTAATTTCTTCCTAATTCCTAATCAATATTTATTCACAATTTTATGCATTCTTTTTTCCTTATCATTATTCTTTAATCATTTTTTACAGACTAGTCATTATCCTTCTCCATGTCTTGTCTCTGAATGTTCCTCACACCATACCTTCTCCTCCATCTGGAAAATGCTGTCCACACCCAACCTTAACTTCATCCCTCAAGACCTCCCCATTCCCTGGGTCCTCAAGTCATCTTCTCTCATCGAGATGAAACTAGGCAAGCTTCTGATGTATATGTGATAGTGACCTCATATCAGCTGTGTATGTTACCTGGTTGGTAGCTCAGGTTCTGAGAAATCTCAGCAGTCCAGGTTAGTTGTGACTGCTGGTCTTCCTATGGGGTCGCCCACCTCCTCTGCTTCTTCCAGCTTTTTCCTAACTGCCATAGGTGTCCCTGGCTTCTGTCCATAGGTTGGGTGTAAGTATCTGCATCTGACTCTCTCAGCTGCTTGATAGGCTTCTCAGAGGGCAGCCATGCTAGAAGATTCCTGTTTGTAAGTATACCCTTGCATCCATAACAGTGTCAGTCTTTGGGACCTCCCCTTGAGCTGAATCTAAATAGAGCTTGTCACTGGATCTTTTTTTATTAGGCATTTCTCCATTTTTGTCCCTGACATTCTTTCAGATAGGAACAATCTTGGGTCAGAGTTTTTATCTGTGTGTTGGCAACCCCAAGTGCCAGAGAACTAGGAGGTGAGAGACTCTCAGGTTTCAAAGGGAGGGATCTTAAGTGAAATGCTCTAGAGTGAGGAGAGGGATCTTGTAGAGTCTACCTCCAGTAGAAAGACAGTATATCAAGTGAGACACTTGTTTTTGAGGATATGCCCTTAAAAGAAGTCATCAAGCTTTAGAAATAACAGCCATCATTAATAACTCCAACACAAGACACTGCAAGTTGTCTTGAGAACCCTCAAGATATACTATCAGTCTATTGGGGGCCTGG
This sequence comes from Rattus rattus, assembly GCF_011064425.1. Classification (NCBI taxonomy): domain Eukaryota; kingdom Metazoa; phylum Chordata; class Mammalia; order Rodentia; family Muridae; genus Rattus; species Rattus rattus. The sequence goes on along the minus strand of NC_046155.1, from coordinate 175,863,682 downwards.
ACAAAAGAGGCATGTTGTGTGGGGATCTTTTCTTGGGTATAGTTTCATAGAAAGTCATCCTACAAAGGGCATGACAAAGGCGAAAAGAGCCATAATATTTTCTGGATTGCTACCAATTTGCTTAAATATGGTGTCATTATTACTAGAAATGATATGGATACCCCCTTAATATCCACAGAAAGCACTATTCTGAGACTAAAGAGCAAGGTATATTGATGTAAGAAGTGAAAATCAAGGCACCTTCACTTATCAGGAAGAGTTTCTGAGTGCTCCTATTCCTGGAGATGCCGCTATGGAGGAACACTCAGGAATTTTCACCAGGTCCAACATTTCTGAATGCTGAGTACTCTGGAATGCTACAAAATGTCCTGGACTACTATTCAAGTAAATAGTGATAGTGGTGATAGTATTCCCAGAGGCATGATGGATTCCGTTCTCAATGTGCAGTAAAGTTATCATCTTGAGCTTGAAAGCAGAGATATTTCTTAGGGACTTGTTCAGGTTTCTTCAAGAGCAAGTCAAGTAATATCCTTCTATCTAGAACAGTTTTTGGAGGCAATATCTTTGAAGATGTACCTATGGAGGTACCAGGGTTCCATTCTAGGTCAGAAAAGCCTACTTCTTTGTCTCTGCTTCTTTGCCAGATTCAAGAGGTAAACTCTACATGTGAAAGCTATCAATCAAGATTTCACAGATGTCTCAAAATATACAAATATGATGAGTATACTAGGACCTTCAATTATTCCTATAACTTTTCTTCTCAACAGAGAAAACACTAGAATAAGAGGTCACTTGTCTGTCCTACCTCTCAGAAAGTAATCAAGTCTCTGAATTCCGACTTCCTGAGGTCATACACAAGCCAGAGAAGCCTTGAATAGGCAGCACAAATGTCCTTCCACAATAAGACCCACCTCAAGACTCATGAGAGTATTCAACAGGAGAGAAGCCTTACATCTCTTCTCTCTGTAACCATAGTTTCCACAATCATCCAGCATTACCTGAGAAATTATCACAAATCTGACGGAACAGTGGAACTTTTTCACCAGAGGCTGGTAGGACTTCAGCCTCAGTTTTTCTCCTGCAAACATAGTAGAATGTAGCTATTGAATAGAACTTAGTCAATGAAGATGTTACATGTATCTTCTGGATTGCCATTTTTGTAGATGTTGTTTGTTGATTGAGTGTATGTGTGTGTGTGTGTGTGTGTGTGTGTGTATGTGTGTGTTTGTGTGTGTGTGTGTGTTTGTGTCTTTGAGTGTGTGATGTTTTGTCTCTATTCCTTAGTTAAACATCACGAATGGAGAGTAGAATTCTTAGCAGGCAGTCCTTCCTGAGTGTAGCCTTGCTTTTAGACAGTGTCCTTCGTATTGTCATATTTATACACCATTTTACCTGTCCCTAGAGATTGTGAACCTTCTCTGGTGTCCAGGTGCAATCTCTATTAGGGTACCTGACAGTGGTCTGCCATTCTCTCTGACTTTTTTCTTCCCTGTTGGGGTTCAAACCCAAGTCTTATGCTTGCAAGGTAAGTGTATTGATCTTTTAGTCAACTCTCATCTCATGGGTACTGCTTACAATTCAAGAATATGGTTCTGTATGATCAGACAAAGTTCAAAAGTTCCATAACTGTTCCATTATCATCCTTCCATACTCAGCATAGTTCTGGTTTTAGGTCATCTAGACACTTGGGGAATATAGGTGTCTTTACGTATGCTTGCCTCACATGATGACAATAGGACAAAATGGCAACCTACAGATTAGGAAAATATCTTTACCAACCCTACATCTAATAGAGTACTGATACCTAAAATATATAAAGAAATAAAAAAAAAATATACTCTAGAGACCCAAACAACAGTATTAAAAATGGGGTAGAGTTAAACAGAGAGTTCTGAAGTGAGAAATCTTGAATGGCTGGGAAACAATTAAAGCAATGGCCAAAATATTTTGTCATCAGAGAAATGCATATTAAAAAAATACCCTGAGATTACACCTCACACCAGTCAGAATGGTTAAGATCCAAATCTCAGTTGACAGAAGATTCTATCAAGGATGTGGTGAAAGAGAACACTCTTCCATTGCTGGTTAGACTGCAAGGTAGTACAACCACTCTGGAAATCTGTCTGGCAGTTCCTCAGAAAATTGGAAATTTAACTTGTGGATCCAGCTCTACCACTCCTGGACATATAACTAAAGGATGCTCCAACACATAAAAAGGACACATGCTTTACTATTTACAGCCTTATTTATAATAGCAAGAATATCCCAAATGTCGCTCAATAGTATAAGGGATACAAAAAATGTGGTACATTTACCTACTTGAGGACTACTGAGCTATCAAAAAAAATGACTTAGTGAAATTTGCAGGCAAATGGATAGAACTAGAAAATCTCATCTTGAGTGAGAGGTAATCCAGTCACAAAAGAATACACATGGTATTCACTCATTGGTAAGTTGATATTAGGCAAAAATGCTCTAGAATGTTCATCAAAGTACAATTATGTTCTTTGCATATATGTATCTCTTTTCAAAAAATACCTTTGGATTCCTGATTTTTCCTGAGGAGTTACATTACAAAGATAGTAAATTTACAATATCTTTCCTGAGTCGAAATTTCTCTTTTCATCCAAACAAAAAACAATTTTGTCTAGGGTCATTTGTTCCATCATAGTACATACATACTAACCCAGTACATTCAAAATTGATATTAATAGCTGCATTTTCTCTGTAGCAAGATGAGACAAATTAACAAATGGAAGAACAGAAAGAAACCTGTAAATTCTGACTTTACTGACATTGTTCTTTTTTTTTTTCATTTTAAAAACACATCTTCTCTCCTACATTTCACCCCGTTTGCAGTTTTCCTTTCCTCTACTTCCCAATCTCTCCTCTGCAATCCCCTGTACCCCATATTCACCCTGAATTGCATTCCCTCAGAAAGATTGTCCTTCTAGAAATATGAGCCAAAGACTGCATAATATCCAATGAGACCAGGCACTTTCCATCACATCAAGGGTGGACAAATCAGTGCAATAGGAGTAGAAGAGTACCACAAATAGACCACATCATCATTGATAACCTGTTGGATCAAAGTAGAAAAAAATCATTCTGAGGGAAGTGACCCAGACCAAATCAGATATCCCTGGTATGTACCCACTTATAAAAGGAAATATCTATTTAAAAGTGGTAGAATAAAAGGTATTCCTGCTAAAATCCTCAGACAAAGAAAAGTGAAGATACAAGAAGGCTGAAGGAAGGATGAAAAGATTTCCCTGGGAAAGGGAACTAGAAAACTGTTTCTACTCTTTTTTTTTCCTCCTAATTGCTTTCTCACAAGAACAGTAAGCTACTCAACCATAATATATATTGAAAGGACCTACTTCTTAACCCTAAGGTGTCCTGTTTCTCTATGAGCCACCATAGTTCACACTCAGTTGATTCTGTAACCCATGTTCCTATGGTGTTTCTGTCTAACTTGTTCCTATGATCCTTTCTCCACATCCTCTGTAGGACTCATGGAGATCTGCCTAATATTTGGTTGTGGGACTTTACATCTGTTCCCATCATCATGTATTTGATAAAGTCTTCCTGTTCTCTTAAATGATGATTGTGCTAGGTCCCAGTTAGAGAACTCTTTGCAGGCAGGAGAAAATGCAGGTCGGAGGTTTCATGGCTAGGTTGGTGTTCAAATCCTTATCATTGAGGCCTTGCCTGCTTACAAAACAGAAGATGACCAGTTCAGGATCCCTGTTCCCATTATAAGGAATCTTTGTTATGGTAACTCTCAAAGGTTCCAATCACTAGGTTTCTTCCTTTCTCATCAATACTCCTTAATATCAGTCTACAAATATTTTCTCCCCAATCCCAAACATGATGAGTTCTTTTCCTAACCTCAACCATTACAATCCACAGTAAAATGTATTTTATTTCCCCCTCTTTAGGAGATCTTTATTTCCCTGCTTCAGCCCTCCGTATTACTTAGGCTCTCTGGATCTGTGGACTAAAGCATGATCTTTTACTTTTGCAACTGATACCCACTTATAAGCATTTATCTTTCTAGACCTGGGTTACCTTACTCTGGATGATTAGTTCCATCTATATAGCTCTAAGTTTCATCATGTAATTGTTTTTAATAGTTGAGTATTCTCCATTGTGTAAATATGCCACATGTTTTTTATCTGTGCTATGGTTGAGAAATATGTAGGTTCTTTCTATTTTCTGGCTATTATGGATAAATCTTGCTATTATGAATAAGCAAGAGAGATATCTCAGAGGTTGGAAGAACTCACTGCTCTTCCAGAGGATCTGAGTTCAATTCCCAGCAACCATATGGTGGCCCAAAACCCTCTGTAATGAGACCTGGTACCATCCTCTGGCTTACAGGCATATATGGAGAGAGAACTCTGTATATAATAAATAATCATATCATTCAGGGCTTGAGAGTGAACAGGGCTGAAGCCCTGAGTGCTAGCAGAATGAATGGAAACAGGCAACCTCTACCAAGGGACAAAGGAGTTTGGGGGAACCTCTAGAATGTGCTAGACACTTGGGAGGTGAGAGACTCTCAGGTCTCAAAGGGAAAAACCTTAAACGAAATGTTCTACAGTGGGCAGAGGGAATTCTAGAGTTCAGGTCCAATAGAAAGAGAAGGCAACAAGTGGAGGGATAGAGTTGCCATCCCACAGTTGAAAACTCTGGCCCAGAATTATTTCTCTCTGAAAGACTTTCAGGGACAAAAATGGAGAAAAGCCTGAGGAAAAGGAGGTCCAGTGAGAGGCCCAAATTCGGTTCCAGCTCAGAGGGAGGTCCCAAGGCCTGACACTATTACTGATGCTATGCTGTGCTTACAGTCAGGGCCCTATCATGACTGCCCTTCGAAAGACCCAAAAAGTAGTTGAGAGAATCAGATGCAGATATTTATACCCATCCAATGGACAGAAGCCGGCAACTCTTGTGGTTGAATTAGGGAAAAAGCTGGAAGAAGCTTAAGAGGAGGTTGGCCCCATAGGAAGACCAATTAACCTGAACCCCTGGGATATCTCAGAGACTAAGCCACCAACTAGGCAACATACACCAGCTGACATGAGGCCCCTAACACATATACAGCAGAGGACTGATATGTCTGGACTCAGACAGAGAAGATGTACCTACCATTGAGATACATTGAGCCCCAGGGAGTGAAGATGTCTGGTGGAATGGGGGATATCCTCTTGGAAATGGAAGAAGGAGGTGTGGGATATACAACAGTTCAATGTTGACTGGGAGGATGATAAAGTTTGGACTATAAAAATGATTAAAGAATAAACTTAAAAACATACTGTTGAGCAAGTTTCTATGTGGTAAATGTGGAGGATCCTTTGAGTAAGTGCCTAGAAGCAGTATAGTTGAGTCTTGTGGTACACTGATTCCCAATATTCTGAGAAACTGCCATATTGAATTCCAAAGTGATTGTACAACATTGTACTACAACCAACAATGGGATAGTGTTCCCATTGATAGATATCCTTGCCTACCTGAGCTGTCATTTGTGGTTTTAATCTTAGCCATTTCAACTGTTGTAAGATGAAAGGTCAAAATATTTTTCATTTCCATTTACCTAATGTTGAACATTTCCTTAAGTGCTTCTTACTCACTTGGGAATCTACTGTTGAGAATTTTCTGTTTAAATTTGTACCCCATTTTTAATGAAATTGTTTTGTCTATTGATGGCAAGTTTTGAGTTCTATCTGTAGTTGGAAAATTAGCCCATTGTTTGATGTGAAGTTTGAGAAAATACTGTCCTAACCTGTGGCATGCCATTTTGTCCTGTTAACTGTTTCCTTTTACAAAAGCTTTTTTTTTTTTTTAAATTTCAGGGGGTTCCATTTATTAAATACTGACACTAGTGTCTGCATTATTTATGTTCTGTACATAAAATTTTTGCCTGTTCCAATGCTCTCAAGGTTATTCTCTTTCTCTTCTATTAGATATAGTATATCCTGTATTATGTTGAGGTATCTGATTCACTTGGATTGAGTTTTGTGCAGACATGGGTCTCTTTGCATTCTTCTCATCCTTCTACATATTTTTATCAATTTCAACCAGCACCTTTTCCATTGAACATTTCCTGATTCTCTTTCAAAACTCAGGTGTCCTTAGATGTGTAGATTTACATCTAGATCTTCAATTCTATTTCATTGATCATGTCTATATTTATGCCAGTGTCATGTGGTTTTGATTACTACTGATGTGTTATATAGTTTTTGTTTCCTTCTTGCTTTTTTCTTCTTCTCTCTCCTTCTCTTTCGCCCCCTCTCTCTCCCCTTGCCCTCTCTTTCTACTTTTGTGACATTTTTGAGGCACAGTCACTCTGTATAGCCCTTGCTCTCCTGTAACTCACTCTGTATCCTAGGCTGCCCTGAAACTCACAGAGATCTGACTGCCTCTTCCACCCATGTCCTGGAATTAAAGGCATGTGCCACCACTTCTCTGGCTTGGAATTCTAAAGAGGTATTGTGATATTATTTTTAAGTAATTTAGGCATCCTGAGTCATAAGCACCAGCCTCAAGCCTGTTAGCAGAGACTGTATTCACACTTTTAAGGTAGGTTCATTGAAATATATCATTTTTAGTTTTACTTTCATTTTCCCATTTCACAAAAGAAACAATTTTCCTTATTTTTATTTGTAGAAAGCTGAACATTGTTTTAAATTGTCTCTAACTTAATTCTTACCCAATGCAACATTAAAGAGCTGTTTCTGCATATTACATCAAATATTTCTTGCTCATCAGATCCAAAACATCTGAAAATTTCATTTTCATTTTTTTATTATTATGGTCAGTATTTTATTTTATCTTATTATGGGATCCTTTTCTCATATAATACAAATTGTATATAAACATATTCTGAAGAAGGATGGTTGCTATGTGTAATATTTAATCTTGGCTTATATTTTTCAAGAGACTTTTTTTTCTTCTGCCAGAAATAGTACCACTGTGATTATTGGAAAATTGTGCAAATCTGAAAGGTGATATGGTAGTGCTGATAAATATAAATATTCTGAGTTAGCTAATTCAACTGGGGTTACAGAATATAATGTTGTTAATGGAATGAAAAGCATATTATGTGCTTTCTGTTGCATATATTGTAAGCCATGCTAGTTACTACAACTGAATGGTAAACATTCTGCCTCTATAATGTCCTTACACCAAGAGAATCAGATTATATTGTATGTGATTCTGAGCAGTCTTGGATGAGATTACTGGTAATTTTTCTATTCACTTCAAATTATCTAACATATTAACAATTTTTTTAAATCAACGATATGCCAAAAGAATAAAATGTCTGTGTTTTGGTTTTTGGTCCATAAAAAAATATTAAAATACTGCTACAAAGCCAGGGAAATCAATTTTTAAAGACTTATTTTTATTATTTTTCCATTTTTCTTTTCTTTTATTCGACATTTTCTTTATTTACATTCCAAATGTTATCCCTTTTGCTGGTTTCCCCTGTGGAAATTCCCTATCAGATCCTCCCTCCCCCTGCTTCTATGAGAGTACCACTTCACCCACCCACTCACTCCCTCCCACTTCCTCACCCAGGCCTTCCCCTACACTGGGACATCAAGCCTTCATAGTACTAAGGGCATCTCCTCCCATTAATGCCTGACAAGGTCATCCTCTGCTACATATGCATCTGGACCCTTGGGTTGCTCCATGTGTATTCTTTGGTTGGTGATTTAGTCCCTGGGAGCTGTGGGGTGTCTGGTTGGTTGATATTATTGTTCTTTCTATGGGGTTGAAAACCCTTTCAGCTAGTTCAGTCCTTTCTCTAACGCCTACATTGGAGTCCCTGTACCCAGTCCAATGGTTTTCTGTGAGCATCTGAATCTGCATTTGTCAGGCTCTGGCAGAGCCTCTCAGGAGACAGCTATATCAGCATGCACTTCTTGGCATCTGCAGTAGTGTCTGAGTTTGGTGGCTGTATATGGGATGGGTCCCCTGGATGGGTCCCCTGGTAGGACAGTCTCTGGATGGCCTTTCCTTCAGTTTCTGTTCTACACTTTGTCTCCGTATTTGTTCCTGTGAGTATTTTGTTTCCCCTTCTAAGAAGAACTAAATGTATTTATTTTATATGATCTCATTGTTGCTGTCTTCAGACACTCCAGAAGAAGGGATTCAATTACATTTCAGATGGTTTTGAGCCTCATTGTGGTTTCTGAGAATTGAATTCAGGACCTCTGGAAGAGCAGTCAGTGCTCTTAACCCCTGAGCCATCTCTCAAGCCCCTAGCAGAAAATTATTTTTCATTTTTATTTTTGGATAGTTTATGTATTTACATTTTAAATGTTATCCCCTTTCCCATTCCCCTCCCACCCACTCTCCCCCTGCTTCTCTGAGGATTCTCCCCCTCTCACCCACCCATTCCCAACTGAACACCCTGGCATTCTCCTACACTGGAGAAAGGAGCACTCACTGTACCAAGGGTTTCTCCTTCTATTGATGCCAGACAATGCCATCCTCTGCTACATATGAGGCTGGAGCCATGGGTGCCTTCTTTCCCCATGTGCACTCTTTAGTTGGTAGTTTATTTCTTGGGAGTTCTGGGGAATCTGGTTGGCTGATATTGTTGTTCTTTCTATGGGGTGGCAAACCCCTTCAGCTCCTTTATTCCTTTCTCTAACTCCTCCAGTGTGGTCCCCATGCTCGGTCTGATGGTTAGCTGAAAGCACCTTACTCTGTATCATTAAGGCTCTGTCTGAGCCTCTCATGAGAAGGTCATATCAGGCTCCTGTCAGCAAGCATTTCTTGGCATAGAGCAATATTGACTGGCTTTGTTGGCTGCACATGGGATGGATCCCCTGGTGGGGCAATCTCAGGACAGCCTTTCCTTTTGTCTGCTATCAGAAACACTTTAAAACATGAAGCTAGAAAAAAATAAAAAAGAACTTAACTTTTCATGTAGGATTGAAGCATCCTCCACCTTTGGTCTTCCTTCTTCTCAAGCAGCATATCATTTGTGGATTGTATTGTGGGTATTCTGAACATTGGGGCTAATATCTACTTATTAGTGTTTACATACTTTTGTTTCTGGGTTACCTCATGCAGGACATTTTCTAGTTCCATTCATTTTCCTCTGAATTTCATGAGAAACTGTTTTTAATAGCTGAGTAGTACTCTATTTTGTAAGTGTACCTGTTAGGTCTGTCCCCTGAGAGGTTTGGCCACTACTGGACTAATACAGATGCAGATATTCACAGCCAACCATTGAAATGATCCTGGGGACTGAAACAGAAAACCTAGGTGAAGGAATAAAGGAGCTGAAGGGGATTGCAACCCCGTAGGAAGAACAGTATCAACTAACTGGACCACCCAGAGCTCCCAGCAACTAAATATCCAACCTCAGTATATGTGGGGAGTGGGGGAATCCATGGTTCCAGATACATATGTAGCAGACAACTGCCTTATCTAGAATCAAGGGTAGGGAAACTCTTGTTCCTGTGGAGGCTTGATGCCAGAGCATAGGGTGATGCTAAATCCATGAGGTAGGAGTGGGCAAGTAGGTGGAAGAGCAACCTCATAGAGGCAAAAGAAAGCAGGGATTGTGTCGGGGGTTTGGGGACAGGAAACTGGAATGGGGGATATCATTTGAAGTAAATGAATAAAATAATTAATAAAATGAATAAATAGTAAAAGTTACCAAGAAAACACACACACACACACACACACATTCACAGGGTTAGGTTTGGTGAGGGAGAGCTCTATGCCCTAGAAATAAGAAAAGGCATATGTACATTTCATAGATGTATTATTTCTTTTGTAGTGGTTGTTTTTTTTTCTTCTTCTTCTTTTTTTTTCAGAGCTGAGGACCGAACCCAGGGCTTTGTGCTTGCGAGGCAAGCACTCTGCTACTGAGCTAAATGCCCAACCCCTGTAGTGTTTGTTTATGTGAGAAAATACCTGACAAATTCAACCCTAAGAAATAAAAAATGTGTCATTACATATTCTGAAGGCATAGTTTATCACGGCAAAGAAACAGCAGTGAGAATAGGTTGATTTTTGTGGTAAGAGGAACATATGACATATATTAATATTAGTTTCTGAATAAGAAAGTAGGAACTTTAGCCCTTTTTATTAAAACTCTATACCACCTTCTGTGTGATATCAACCAGACTCAAAGTATATCTTCTGTCCTTCGTTGAACCTCTCTGAAAGACTCACAGTAATATTGACAATGAAGTATAACAATCAAAAGACCCTATTGCTAACTTGAGAACTAAACATATGCCTTTGAACTATAAGAATCAATCATTTAACAAATATTTATATTTTAAATGCTTAAAATATCCAAGTATATCCAATTTTAAAATGCATATTTAACAATGAGGAGGTAAATACATAAATACCCTCAGTGACACAAAAATCCCAAAATGTAATAAAGAATGATTTTTGTATAGCCTCTCATGACACCATGCTATCTTACTGTGATAAAATTTGCTTTCAAACTGTGTAATAAAAATAATTCTTTTCTTCCTTGAGTTGCATTTATTAGGTATTTTCTCATAAAATGAACAACAAAAGAAAAATACGTCTATAAATCGATCTATGTGTCTATGTATTTATGTATGTATCTATGTGTATACAAATACATAAACCCCCTACAATTTATGCCATGATATTTTTATAAATGTTTTCAAACTATTTGCTATTAAATTAAGTTTGAAAATATAGTATGGTGGGACACGGAGGTTAGAGAAGGTCTAATTTACAATAATGATGCTTGAGAAAGTCATATACAATGTGTGTATGCTGTCTTTGTGTTTGTGTGTGAGTGACAGTGTTTGTGTGTGTGTGTGTGTGTGTATTCAATTGTAGTTACTAGCCTGTACAAAGGATGATCCTCATCTCAGAAGCCACATGTTGCCAACTAAAATGCCAAGTATAAAATCCTTCTCTTTTTCTTGTTGGTCATAGTGTCCATGATATTCCCCAAACTATAAAGATTATTGCCAATGCTTTTGCTTACCCAAGACAACTTGATGACAAGACCTTCTAGATGTTTCCAGTAAATAGAAATTATGATTTATTTACATAATAGAATATAATAGAATATTAGTAAGCTGTTAAAAACAAGGACATCGTGATTTTTGCAGGCAAATGGGTAGAAATAGAAAAGAGGGTAAAGTAGTCATTTAAGAAACTAGTTTGTCAGGGGTGGGGATTTGGTTCAGTGGTAGAGAACTTGCCTAGCAAGCCCAAGGCCCTTGGTTCGGTCCCCAGCTCCGAAAAAAAGAAAAAAAAAAAAAGAAACTAGTTAGTCAATTCCAAATTCTGTGCATGATAATTAAGTTTAAAGCCATGGAGCTTTGTTAAAAAGTCTTATACTTTCAATTTTGATTATATTTTTTTCCTCTAAAAATAGAAAAAAAAACCTGAAAGAGATGATAGCAGAAAGATTACATGTATCTAATATATGTATGAAGAGGAAATGATGTGCTGAGATGGAAAAACAGCGGAGTGATAAAAGAAAATATCAGAGAGAGAGAGAGAGAGAGAGAGAGAGAGAGAGAGAGAGAGAAGAAGAGAAGAGAAGAGAAGAGAAGAGAAGAGAAGAGAAGAGAAGAGAGAGAGAATATGAAGGAAAAAGATCATCTATAATATTTCACACATGTATTCTGCCTAGGTATGCAAGCAAACTGACCTCAAATCATAGATTGTGATTTTCAACAATTTTAGATTAGAAATAGGCAAGGTTATTCCTGTTTCAGCCAAAGACAGTAATGAAAACACAAGCCAGACCAAAGTGTGTGCTGAGAGATTCAGACAACACATATGGACAGGTAGACCAGACAGTGCAAACAATAAAATCTACAACCAGTTACTGAGACAGTTCCAAGGAGTGGTCCAGAGTTAGGACCCACGATTCTTACAAGCAAGACTGAATGTCATTTTTTAGTGTTTACTTGCTGTGAAATATATATATATATGCATTAATTTTCTGTAATTTTTGTAATTTCTGGATATTAGTTCCTTTACCCAAACCATGGTTTAGAAAGGTTCTCGGCTGTTCCAGATCTGTCTGTGTACTCTGCTGATAGTATTTGAATGTTAAGATATGAACTGAAAGGGGGAATCACTATCCCTGAACTCAAGCAGTATTACAGAGCAATAGTGATAAAAACTGCATGGTATTGGTACAGAGACAGACAGAGAGACCAACGGAAGAGAATTGAAGACCCAGAAATGAACCCACACACCTATGGGTACTTGATTTTTGACAAAGCAGCCAAAACCATCAAATGGAAAAAAAGATAGCATTTTCAGCAAATGGTGTTGGCTCAACTACAGGTCAACATGTAGAAAAGAATGCAGATCGATCCATGCTTATCACCCTGTACAAAAGCTTAAGTCCAAGTGGATCAAGGACCTCCACATCAAACCAGATACACTCAAACTAATAAAAAGAAAAACTAGGGAAGCATCTGGAACACATGGGCACTGGAAAAAATTTCCTGAACAAAACACCAATGGCTTATGCTCTAAGATCAAGAATCGACAAATGGGATCTCATAAAACTGCAAAGCTTCTGTAAGGCAAAGGACACTGTGGTTAGGACAAAATGGCAAACAACAGATTGGGAAAAGATCTTTACCAATCCTACAACAGATAGAGGCCTTATATCCAAAATATACAAAGAACTCAAGAAGTTAGACCACAGGGAGACAAATAACCCTATTAAAAAATGGGGTTCAGAGCTAAACAAAGAATTCACAGGTGAGGAATGCTGAATGGCTGAGAAACACCTAAAGAAATGTTCAACATCTTTAGTCATAAGGGAAATGCAAATCAAAACAACCCTGAGATTTCACCTCACACCAGTGAGAATGGCTAAGATCAAAAACTCAGGTGACAGCAGATGCTGGCAAGGATGCGGAGAAAGAGGAACACTCCTCCATTGTTGGTGGGATTGCAAACTGGTACAACCATTCTGGAAATCAGTCTGGAGGTTCCTCAGAAAATTGGACATTGAACTGCCTGAGGATCCAGCTATACCTCTCTTGGGCATATACCCAAAAGATGTCCCAACATATAAAAAAGACACGTGATCCACTATGTTCATCACAGCCTTATTTATAATAGCCAGAAGCTGGAAAGAACCCAGATGCCCTTCAACAGAGGAATGGATACAGAAAATGTGGTACATCTACACAATGGAATATTACTCAGCTATCAAAAACAATGACTTTATGAAATTCGTAGGCAAATGGTTGGAACTGGAAAATATCATCCTGAGTGAGCTAACCCAATCACAGAAAGACATACATGGTATGTACTCATTGATAAGTGGCTATTAGCCCAAATGCTTGAATTACCCTAGATGCCTAGAACAAACGAAACTCAAGACGGATGATCAAAATGTGAATGCAGATCGCTCCTGAGAGACACAGCCAGAATACAGCAAATACAGAGGCGTATGCCAGCAGGAAACCACTGAACTGAGAACAGGACCCCTGTTGAAGGAATCAGAGAAAGAACTGGAAGAGCTTGAAGGAGCTCGAGACCCCATATGTACAGCAATGCCAACCAAACAGAGCTTCCAGGGACTAAGCCACTACCTAAAGACTATACATGGACTGACCCTGGACTCTGACCTCATAGGTAGCAATGAATATCCTAGTAAGAGCACTAGTGGAAGGGGAAGCCCTGGGTCCTGCGAAGACTGAACCCCCAGTGAACTAGATTGTTGGGGGGAGGGCGGCAATGGGGGGAGGATGGGGAGGGGAACACCCATAAAGAAGGGGAGGGGGAGGGATTAGGGGGATGTTTGCCCAGAAACCGGGACAGGGAATAACACTCGAAATGTAAATAAGAAATACTCAAGTTAATAAAAAAAATCAATAAAAAAAAGAAATGAACTGAAAAAAATCAATATCAATTGCAATATCTTGTAATGTTCAGTAATCAATTATCTGCAGAGGGTAAGAACCCATTATTGATAATATTATATTCTTGAGTAACAGAGCATAAAGAAATCTCTGGTCACCATAAAATTGTATGTCTAGAAGATATTTCCAAAGTTCTGAAAATAATAATATGTATTATCTCAGTGTGGACTCTGACAGGTATAAAAACAAGAAGGCTGGTTTAATAGTGTCATAAACATCATGCAGTAACCAACAAATTTAAGATTGAATTGAAGGTCCATTTCACAACATGGAACTCATATATGTCAACAATTTAAGGAATTAGAATATGTAGCTCGAGAGAACACAGACCAAGGGGAAGAACATATTACCCTTATTCTGTTAAGTATACACAATAAAATGGACACCTGAGCTTTTATTTTTATAAGAATGCATTAGTACACCTCTCAGCCCTTCTAAATGAAACTACTTTTTGGGGTCAAAGTGATTTATACAGAAGCCGACAATCATTAACCATGCTGAAAATAAGAGATACCTGAGGCCATTTATGTATTTATGTATTTATGCATTTATGTACTTATGTATTTGTTTTCCTTTACATCCCAAATGTTGCCCTGGCTCCTGATCTCATCTCTCAGATTACTTTCCAACATCCCTATATCCCTATTACTTTCTCTCTTTCTTTTCTCCTCCTCCTCCTCTTCCTCCTCCTGCTCCTCCCTCACTCCTCCTCCTCCCTCACTCGTCCTCCTTCTCTCCTCCTCCTCCTTCTCCTTCACTCTTCCTCCACCTCCTATTCCTTCTCCTCCTCCTCTTATTCTTTCTCCTCCTCCTTTTTTCTTCTTCCTCCTACTTCTCCTCCTCTTTCTTCTCTTGATCCTCCTCTACCTCTTACTTGTTCTTCATCATCATCATCTTCATCATCATCATCATTGTTATCCTATAATATTTTTAGAATTCAAGAATATAATGAAGGGGGGATTTGACTAAAGCACATATACATGTATGAAATACTCAGAGACATTTAAGTATTAATTGCACTAAATGTTTTTTAAGAACTAAATTGATTTGCTTTGGAAGAAGTCAGAATTACCTGAATTCAATGGGATATACAGTTTTTATTTTTTTTTCTTTTTTTTTTTTTTTCGGGGCTGGGGACCGAACCCAGGACCTTGCGCTTCCTAGGTAAGCGCTCTACCACTGAGCCAAATCCCCAACCCCTGGGATATACAGTTTTTAAAATCTTCTCATTAATATGACCTCAAAGTTTCTAGAACCTTCTACAGGAGAGCAAGTTAGTCATCTTCTAGGGATCATGAAAACTTAGCACATTTTCAAAACACTTTGTTCCTTAAGGAATATTCATGAGAAACTTATAAACAATTTTTTTAAAGTTTCCAACTTGGAAAAGTTTCATGAATGATGCTATCTCCCTAGCCAGTGCTCCCATTGTCACTGCATGTGAAATGAAAATTGTCATTCTGCAGGGAGGTGAGGTCACAGAGTCATAGATATTTATGTCAGGATTGAATTGTCTCCTTTTTCCACAGTGCTAGTTATTATGAAGTCGGGATTTATACAGTGATCCCCACAAGCTGCAGGGGGAAGAAGCCAGGTGAGTATTCTTAATTTCAGAATTTGTTGTAGATCCAGCAAAGAAAAGAAGCATGTGAATGTACTCTTGTCTCATAATCGGAACCTGGGTTAGAAACACCTCTATGGAAAAGACAGACAAGGTACAGAAATAATACAACAGCTAAAAGATGAGTAGGAAAGGCAGAAATATTTCTTACCTTATCCTTCCTGGTTCTACTGTAATAAAATAAAATATAAGGCCTCCACTGAGGGTAACTTTGGGTAACAGCAGGGTAATGCAACCTATCTGTGAATAAACTGAAGGACATTGGTAATACATCAATGTGATAACTCAACATACCTTACATGATGTGTAGAATAACTCTGTAGGCATCATTATCATAGTTTAATTTATCCTGGTTTCCCATCATAGTAAAAACATTACAATGGAAATATAAGAAACGTATATTCTTCAATCATGGGAAGATACAGGATGCAAAAGTGTCCTGGAATACAATGTATTCTTTGTGTGATTTTTATTTAAGTAACTTTATGAATTATAGAGGCAGTAACTGTATTTTATGACCCCTGATACAGTGACTGGTGTGAAACCTCTCTCTCGAACTTCAGAGAAGATCACTGGAGGAAAGGTGTAGAGAAAGTATCACAGGAAAAACTCCAAATGTGTCCTGAATTTAGTCATACTTTAATGTTAATCATAATGTGGTGTATACTTTCCTCTATTGCTTATTGCTGTTGCTAATGGAACACAGGGGCATATTCATGGAGAGTCAAGGCTTTACCCCTCAGCTATGTTTGTCTTCACACTTAGTTCTTTATTTCAGTTTGAAAAATGTTCATCTTTTCACATTTTTCAAGGTTTGTTTCTGTATATCATATGCATCTCCTCTATTTGAGTGCTTTGTAAGTTTTATTATTCTAAGTTCATTAATACAGGAAGTAGTTTATAATTCTTGTACAAATAAAATATTTTAATTACATAATTTGATCTTAAGCTATTTCTGCACACACTTTTGTATTTCATGTTGCACTTTGTACATAATAATTGTGTTAGTAATTCAACTGTAAATAACCTGACAGTCTTTATTCCTTAATGATAACAATGCATTTTTTTTCAGCTATCATCGTAAACACTAACGCTTGTTAGAAGAAACTGGAATGTGGAACAACATTCTCAGGTCAGATCATACTTAGAACATTATTACCAACTCAAAAGGTGTATTAACACTTGTTATCTGCCTATGAAATTAGCTAATATGTCAAAATAAAAATTTATGTGAAATATTAATTTATTATATATTTTGATTTTACATTCTGGAATGCTTTGCCTGCATGTATATATAAGCACAATGAGAGCACAGTTTCTGGAGAGGACTGCATTACATGCAATTGTGAGTCCCCACATAGGTGGCCTGCACTACTTGGCTTCATCCATGTTGTCTATTTGGGTGGCTGTATATGTATGGGCCACATGTGGGACAGGATCTGAATGGGTGTTCCTTCTGCCTCTGTTTTAATCTTTGCCTCTCTATTACCTTCCAATGGTATTCTTGCTCCCCTTTTAAAGAAGGAGTGATGCATTCGCATTTGGATCATCCGTCTTGAGTTTCATGTGTTCTGTGCATCTAGGGTAATTCAAGCATTTGGGCTAATAGCCACTTATCAATGAGTGCATACAATGTGTGTTTTTCTACAATGAATCTCTAGAATGCTTTCAGCCAGGTTGCAGTGTTTACTATATTAATCCTGCAAATCTATGAGCATGGGAGATCTTTCCATCTTCTGAGATCTTCTTGGATTTCTTTCTTTAGAGACTTGAAGTTCCTGCCATATATATCTTTCACTTGCTTTGTTCAAGTCACACCAGGTATTTTAAATTATTGGTGGCATTTGTGAAAGATGATGTGTCCCTAATTTCTTTCTTGACCTGTTTATCCTTTGAGTAGAAGAAGGCTGTGATTTTTTGAGTTAATTTCATATGCAGCCATGTTGCTTAACTTGTTTATCAATTGTAGGAATTCTTTGGTGGAATATTTTGGATCATTTAAGTATACTATCATACCATCTGCAGAGTGATATTTTGACTTCTTCCTTTCCAATATGTATCCCTTTAACCTCTTTCTGTTGTCTAATTGCTCTAGCTAAGACTTCAAGTACTACACTAAATAGGTTGGGAGATTGTCGACAGTCTTGTCTAGTCCCTGATTTTAATGGGATTGCTTCAAGTTTTTTCAATTTAGTTAGATGTTGGGTACTGGTTTGCTGTACATTGCTTTTACTGTGTTTAGGTAGAGACTTTCCATCTGAATTCAAAGATCCTAGTCCCTTTTTTTTTTTTTTTTTTTTTTTTTTTTTTTGGTTGAGATTTTAATGACTGAATCTATATCTTTAGGGGTTATGAGATTGTTTATACGGTTTATCTGATCCTACTTTAACTTTGGTACCTGGTATCTGTTTAGAAAATTCTCCATTTCATCCAGATTTTCCAGCTTTGTTGGGCATAGGTTCTTGTAGTAGGATCAGATTATACTTTGAATTTCTGCAGTTTATGTTGCTGTGTCTCCCTTCTCAGTTCTGATTTTGTTAATTTGGATGCTGTATTTGTGCCCTTTGGTTAGTCTGCCTAAGGCTTTATCTATCTCATTGATTTTCTCAAAGTACCTACTCTTCATTATGTTGATTCATTGTACAGTTCTTTTTGTTTCTACTTGGTTGATTTCAGTTCTGAATTTCATTATTTCTTTCAGGCTTCTCCTCTTGGGTTCATTTGTTCCTTTTTGTTCTAGAGCTTTTAGGTGTGCTGTCAAACTGCTAATGTATGTTTTCTCCAATTTCTTTTTGGAGGCACTCATAACTATGACTTTTCCTCTTAGCACTGCTTTCATTGTATCCCATATGTTTGGTTATATTGTGCCTTCATTTTCATTAAATTTTAAAACAACTTTAATTTCTTTATTTATTTTTTCCTTGACCAAGTTGTCATTAAGTAGAACAGCGTACACCTTTAATGTGTATCTGGGCTTTCTGTTATTTTTGTTGTTATTGAAGACCAGTGTTAATCCATGGCGATCTGATCAGACAAATGGGATTATTTCAATATCCTTCTATGTAAAGAGACCTTTTTTGTAAGCAATTATATGGTCAATTTTGGAGAAGGTACCATGAGACTCTAAAAGGTTATTTTTTTTTTCTTTAGGATGAAATATCCTATAGATATTTGCTAAATCCATTTGTTTCATAACTTCTGTTAGTTTCACTATGTCTCTGTTTAATTTCTGTTTCCATGATCTGTCCATCGATGAAAGTCAGGTGTTGAAGTTTCCTGTTATTTTGTGTGGTCTAATGTATGCTTTGAGCTTTAGTAAAAGGTATTTTTTTAATGAATGTGGATGACCTTATATTTGTAGCATAGATCTTCAGAATTGAGAGTTCATCTTTGTGGATTCTTCTTTTGATGAGTATGAAGTATTGTTCCTTATCTTTTTTGCTAATTTTTGGTTGAAGTAAATTTTATTAGATATTAGAATGGCTACTCTAGCTTTTTTCGTAGAATCATGTGCTTGGCAAAAATTTTTCCCAGCCTTTAACTCTTTGGTAGTGACTATGTTTGTCGTTGAGATGCATTTCCTGTATGCAACAAAATGATTGGTCCTATTTACATAGTCTGTCTGTTAGCCTGTCCTTTTATTGGGGAACTGAGTCCATTGATGTTAAGAGAATAGTGAATGTCATTTCCTGATATTTTTGTTGTTGTTGTTATTGTTGTTGTTGTTGTTATTGTTGTTGTTAGAGATGGAATTACATTTGTATGTCTATCTTCTTTTGGATTTGTTGCTAGAAGATTACTTCCTTGCTTTTTTCTAGGGTGAAGTTCCTTCCTTCTTTTGGAGTTTTCCTTCTATCATTCTTTGTAGGACTGGATTTGTGGAAAGATATTGTATAAGTTTGGTTTTGTCTTGGAATATCTTGGTTTCTCCATCTGTAGTAACTGAGGGTTTTTGTGGATATAGTAGCCTGGACTGGCATTTTTTTTCTCTCTCTCAGTGTCTGTATGACATCTGTCCAGGATCTTCCAACTTTCCTATTCTCTGTCGAGAAGTCTGGTATAATTCTGATAGCTCTGCCTTATATGTTACGTGACCATTTTCACTTAGTGCTTTTTCATATTCTCTCTGTGTTTTGTGTATTTGGTGTTTCGACTATTGTGTGACAAGGGGAATTTCTTTTCTGGTTCAATCTATTTGGAGTTCTGTAGGCTTCTTTAATGTTCATGGGCATTTCTTTCTTTAGGTTAAGAAGGTTTTCCTCTATAATTTTTGAGGACATTTACTGGCCCTTTAAGGTGGGGATCTTCATTTTATTCTGTATCTTTTATCCTTATGTTTGGTCTTCTCATTGTGTTCTGAATGTCCTTGGTGATTTGCTTTAGGAACTTTTTGATTTTTGCATTTTCTTTGAGAGTTATGTCACTGTTTTCTATGGTATCTTCGGCCCCTGAGACTCTCTCTTCAATCTCTCATATTCTGCTGTTGATGTTTACATCTATAATTCTTGATTTCTTTCCGAGGTTTTCTATCTCTAGGGTTGTCTCCCTGTGCGATTTCTTCATTGTTCCTATTTTCAAGTTTAGATCCTGGATGGCTATGTTCAATTCCTTCACCTGTTTGGTTGTGTTTTCCTATAATTCTTTAAGGGATTTTTATATTTACTTTTTAAAGTCTTCTACTTGTTTACCTGTGTTCTCCTGTATTTCTTTAGGAGAGTTATTTATACCTTTTAAAGTCTTCTATCATCTTCATGAGATGTAATTTTAAAGCCAAATCTTACTTTTGTTGTACGTTGGGGTAACTAGTATATGCTTTGGTGAGAGAACTGTGCTCTAATGATCCAAATTCATTTTGGTTTCTGTTGCTTAGGTACTTGAATGTGCCTCTTGGCATCTGGTTACCTCTGATGTTAGTGCTTGTGAAATCTGTGAACCTGTGACACTGTGATCTTAGTAGTGAGAGCACTCCCGGGAGATCTGCTCTCTCAGAGCAGGTTATGGGTCTGGAGAGCTGTGGGACAGCCTTAGCTCTGGATGCAGATAAAGACTGGAAGGGTTCTTTTCTAGGCAGCCCTTAGGCTCCTGAGTCCAGGTGTTTTTCATTGGTCTTTCTTTTGGTAGTCAGTGGAGAGATAGTGGGGTCCTTCCTCTGTGCTGTGGAATTAGGAGGGAGAGTGTTTCTGGAAGACTCTGAAAGCAGCTTTTGAGTCCAACAGTTTTGAGACAGCCCCAGCTCTGGGAGCAGATTGAGACTCAAAGGTTTCTGTTTCAGGCTGCCTGGCAGCTCCTGAGCCCTGTGTGCTCTTGGTTGCTTTCCTTGGACAGTCAATGGAGAGAAAGTTGCAAGTAAATTCACCAGCTCTCTTCATCCAGATAGTTAATTCAATCATTCTTTCTGTCTTATCTTTCTCCCTGCTTTTTCTTCATGTATCTTTCCTTTCTTCTTTCCCTCCCTTCTTTCCTCTTGCCCTCACTTCTTCCTTCCTTCCTTCTTTTCTTCCTTGCTTCCTCCTTCTTTTCATTCTTTCTGTCTTTCTTTGTTCATGACATACACTAATAAAGCAAAAAAAAAAAAAAAGGCAACCCTCTAAAGAATTTTTATAGGTCAGGCACAATGTGGAATACAGTAGATAGAATAAATCTAAATACTATAAGGTTCTCAACATTTCCCTTTAACTTTAACCAAAACAGATTATCTGTTACATTTTTTAAAGGAAAGACTTATTGGTGACATTGACAAGGTGAGACCACATTTGACTTCTGGGTGGCTTTTATAAATGAAATCCTACACCAAGAACTCATGCTGAAGTTTCTCTTAGTCCATATGATTTTTGTAATGTGTGAATCTATGAGATTTCCAGGAGTACAAAGCCCCTTCTCTCCAAGATTCCTGACCAGAATGTAAATGTGTGTGTGTGTGTGTGTGTGTGTGTGTGTGTGTATGTTTATGTGGTGTGACTTTTCATAGCAGCTAGCTCTTTACTTAAGTTCTCACTTGAAGCATCATTGTATTATAGTATAGAATTTCAATGTTTTTCTTATTAAAGATAACTACAAGGTCATGGCAGCTCAAAGATCACTGTGTTGATCAAGACATCATACCCAAATTCTGTAGTTACTAGGTTTGGTAAGTTCTTAGAGCAAACTATTTTTACAGAGTACCCTGGAATGCATTTTACATCTAGCTTTTAAAGGCAAAAGCCCTGGAGATATTTACATTTTGATTGGTAAACCAATCAAGCAGTAGTACAGAATCCAAAAAACATACAGTTACCTCTGGCATTTTGACGCTCACTGTCCAGAGGTAGGTTCTTTCCTGTGAGTCTGTTCAGGAAAAATTTAGAAAAGAAAAGGTGAAATTCAGGTTAAAACCAAGAAGACAAAAGCAGAGAACAGACAGAGCAAGACTCCTCACAAGACTAAGAATATATTTAGAATTGTGTTATTTATCTCTCATTACTAATGTCTTGATTTCCGATGATCTATACACTTATTATTGTTTTAAGTGAAAGGTATGAGGGTAAATTTTTAAAAATCTTCCAAAAATATTTTTCTTGTTTCAAAAGATGAATTGTTTTGCTTAACTTTTTTTTTTAGTTTTTACTGAAGTCGATTTCTTTTTATATATTCTGATTTATATAACATTATGCTTGTTTATATTATCTGTCATGTTTCTTCACTTCTCCTAGGCCAGTATCACATTATCCTGAGTGCTGCACATTCTAGGAAACTTGATGTATCTCATTTTATCAATACGAGCTTTCTGAGGTATTGAGTAATCCTACCTTTAATAAGCAAGCAAAGTAATCACTGTTTTCAAAATTTTTGGGATGAGGGTTTTTTGCTGTTGTCATTCTTGTTTTTGTTTGTAATGCAGTCTAGGCTGGCCTTGTACCCATGAGTTTAAAAGATCCTCTATTTCTTCATCCTCTTGGTAACTCCATGGATTAAAGGTGTCCTCATTCACCACAGGCTACAACCAATTACCATTATTCATTAGACCAGAGAAATACAGTGGCTATACTGTAAAGAAAACTGTTCTGACTCAGAAAATGGACTTCTGGAAACTGGCAATCAAAATTATTTTCTTATCACAAACTACAACTGGAATTCTGGGAAATTTTTTCCTTCTTTTCTACTATTTAGTCCTTTATTACAGACAATGCACATTAAAGCCAACAGATTTGATTCTGATGAACCTAATGGCAGCCAATGTGATCATAATTCTCTCTACAAGTGTGCCCCAAACAATGGCAATATGGGGATTGAAGGAGTTCTTGAATTATTTAGAATGTGAGCTTGTATTATACCTTCAGGGATGTGCACGAAGTGTGTCCATTTGCACCATCTGCCTTTTGAGTGTTTACCAAACTCTGACCATCAGTCCAAAGAAATCTTTTTGGAAGTATTACAAAGTGAAAGCTCCCAAGTACATTGGCTGCTGCATTTCCTTCCTCTGGGTCTTGAATGTGATACTTAATTCCATTTCTGCCCTGTATATATTTATCAAAAGGAATAACAGAAATGTGACAAGAATTCGAAATTTTGGCTACTGTATTCTTATAGGGAGTGATGACATCAGTGACTCACTTTACACAACAATGGTAGTGTGCCCTGAATTCCTCTTTTCTGTGCTCATTGCCTTGGCAAGTGTGTTCAAGATTGTCGTTCTGTATAGACACAGGAAGAGGATTCAACACATTCGTAGCACTCATGGTTCCAGCCAAATGTCCCCAGAGTCTAGAGCCACTCAAAACATCCTCACACTGGTGTCTACTTTTCTGGCCTTTTGTACTCTCACCTCCATCTTAAGAGGCTGTGTAGCTCTTTTTCGTAGGCACAATTTGTGGCTGATCATCATCAATCACTTCACTTATCTGTGTTTTCCCACTTTTGCACCCTTTGTTCTTCTGAGTCATTACTCTATTGTATCTACATTCAGTTTGGTCTGGATAAGAAAAAAAGAATGTCTCATAATTTTGATATTGTCCAAATGCTTACTCACTCTTCACCCTAATTGGTCAATAAAGAATGTTAAGGGAGTTATGCCTTTTCTTTCTAAAATTGGTCAAATGTTGTCGGCACCAGCACCAACATTCTACCAAGAATCAGGCGAAAGCCTGCGGGATGAAAGAAACACACACACACACACACACACACACACACACACACACACACACACACAGGTTATCGTGTCAAGCCAGGAGAGGAAGAGAGGAAGAGAGAAAGAGGGAGAGAGAGAGAGAGAGAGAGAGAGAGAGAGAGAGAGAGAGAGAGAGCTGAAGAGAGGAAGAGCGGAAGAGAGGGTGAGAGTCTCCTGTAGATTTATTCACCACTTATATACCCAAGTTCTCCAGGTAGAAAATATCTGGGAAGCACAGTGGGAAACCCTGGCTCATGACTACCTGGCTAGTGACTTCGGTAACAAAAGACCGACTATGAGACCTGAATTAATTATGGAGAAATCTGAGAAGACCAGCCTAAATCTCAAGGATAAAGGCTGAGGAAGCAAAAGGCAGAAGTAAATTGACCACCACCCAGGTGTGGTCCAGGTGTGTCAGTTCCACATGCATCAGCCAGGCTCAGCAGAGGTCATGCAGTGGAGACACTGGGTGTTTACTACTTGGTCTTTTCTTCCTGTGCCTTAAATACCTAGGAGAGGCCTCTGTCCAACAATCCCATGACTTTAACTGTGGCCATACAGTTACAAAGCGGCCAGGCCCAAATCCAATATGGCTCACTACAAAATGTGATCAAAGTGTATTCATTTTTACCAACTACACCTTGAGTATCTTCTAAACAAAGACCATCAGTACCCTTAAATCCTTTTAGGAGTATCATAAAGACAAACCTGTAAAGATTATTAATTGCTTAATTTCCTTCCTCTCGGTCTTGCACATGTAGATCAATTTCATTTCCTTTGTGTACACATTTATCAAAAGGAATAGCAAATCATGTTACAAGAACATGAGGTTTTGGATAGTGTTCCCTTATAATTACTGATGACATTGAAAGACCCCAGCTTAGCAGCAGTAACGCCATTTTGCAAGGCTGTACTTAAGATGACTGGTTCAGGGAAAGGTTAGAACACTGAGTACACAGCGGCTGCCAAGCAAGATGTGTATGGTTGAAGGCATGGCAACAGGACGACTGACAATGAGAAAAAGCCCTTCCCACCCTGGTGGGGGGCGAGTCAACCACATATGTTCCAGGAAGGTAGCTAGGAACTTGCCCCGGGCTGAACCCTTGCCACATTAGAATCCACCAATTATATCCCTGTAACCATGCATCTGTTCTGTATGCTTGTTTCTGCTCCCAAAAATCCTATAAAAAAGCCCATCCTTGGTTCCAGTCTTGCCCAGTGACTGAAGCACAGGTGTCTGCAGCCTGTATCCCGTGTGAAAAACCAAAATCCTCTTACAATTACATCCGTGGTCTCGTCTGGTCATTGAGTTAGAGGACCTCCATCCCCGAGGAGAAGTTCTCCTGAGAACTTTTCATTTGGTGCATTGGCCGGAAAGGAGATCCTCACCAGGGACCACCGACCACCCACTGGGAGGTAAGTTTTCGGCCGCGCTGTCTGATTCTGTCTCGTTCTTGCCCCATTCTGTCTTTTCTGTGATCAGCCAGGTTGTTGTTGTTTTGGAATTTGGGCATGGACGAAGAAGAAACGAGCCTGACTTCTCTCGCCCGCAGCCCTGGAAGACCATCCAGTAGGGATTTCAATCTGGGACTCTAGTTGAGGAGGAGGATCCGGACTTACGGCACCTCTGTCTGTATTTTTTGAGAGGGCCCTGGACCTTGCCACCTCCATCTGACTTTTTGCTTTCAGTTTGGTACCAAAGCCTGTAAAAGTTATTGTTTGACTGTTGGAATTGTTTGTCTTCTTCCTCTGTGGTTTTCTGGACTTGGTGTCTGTTAGTGTCTTTTTGACTTTTGTTTCGTGTTTGAATTTGGACCCCAGTGTTTAAAATCTTGCACCGATGACTGTGTTGAAAATCATTTTTGCTTTGTTCATCAAAGAGTTTTACTGGTCCTCCTGGTGCTTAGGTTAAAAGTTAAAAATAATTTGCTTGAGAGAAATTGTTTCTGCCAGGGAGTTTTGTCTTTCTCTCTTGAGCCTCCTCCCCCAAGAGAGATGCCCCCTTTGCTCCCCTTGTCCAGTCGAGCTGCTATTAATCTCCAGGTTAGTGAGTGCCCCCGTCACAACAACAGGTATTAACAAGAGCCTGAAAGCTTTTGGATCCCAAAGAAAATTTCTCCTGTTCAAACATTCACAGCTTCTAAGGAAAGGACAACACAGAGTAGAAAAAAATGTAGGGGCTGAGGTGGTGAGCATACAGGCCTGCTAGCAAGCTGGCTGCTTGGCGTGGGCAGTGGGCGCACTCAGGCCAAGTTCTGATGAGGCCTGCCAGGGTTAACTTTGACAACAAAAGATAGCGTGGAGTTAGTGGTTGTTTTATGAGACTTTTGGCAAAAAAATAATAATAATTCAGTTGCTGCTTTGTACCAGACCTTCAACACTTGCTCACAGAAGGAGAGTGTTCATTATGAAAAGTTCTTTAGGAGCCTGCTTTCTGCTAGCCCTATTATAATTACATTGGCCCAGTTCAACAGCTTTCTCCCCAGAGACTAGCTGACCATAAATCTTAGAGAACAATTTTTGAGAAGCAGGAAACAACGTCTCCTAAGAACTGACCATGAAGTTAAACAATCTGAGAAGTAAAGGAAACAATCTGGGACAGAGAGTTCTTCCTTGTGATTTTTTCACTGTTAATGACGCCATCCCTGCCCCCCTCAGGTTGTGGTTTCTCCTTTAAATACCTCTTCTCCAGCCTCTCAGGGTCGAACTCCACTGCCCCCGCGTGGGAATACTGGTCTTCGATAAACTCATGTAATTAGCCAAGGACGGTCTTGTGAGTTCTTGGGGTTTAAATCATCCCTAGACTTGAGGAGGGTCTCCCCCACTCTAGGGGTCTCTTTCATTTGGGGCTTGTCCGGATGGGTGACACCCCCTACGTCTCCAAAGACCCACTTGGAGGTGAGATAACATCTTTGTCTTTGTCTGTGTCTGTGTTTTTGTGCCGCCAAACTCTGGGTCTGTATTTGCTATTCTGGGTCTGTAGAGATTCTGGAGTTCTGGTTGCAGTCAAACAGGTCCCTGGAGAAGGGTGAGGAGGGACCCAGGGACGCCTGGGAGATTCATCATTGGAGAAAAGCCTGCCCTCTGGCCATATTTCCAGAGTGGTTTTTGTGTGTTCTTAGGTCTTTGTTTTGTGTTCCATCTGTTTTTGGTGAGCTCAATGAAGTAATCTTTTTGGGTGATTGATCATGCGGTGTAGTTGTCTTTGTTTGTGTGCAGTTTTTTTGTCTGTTAATCTTTTTGAATATTCTAGAGAGGTCCTTAAGGGAAAAATCTAAGTCCAGAGACAGCTAACAGATAGGGCTGCCTCTGTAACCTTTCTGTTTCTGAGACAAAGTTGTTCTTATATTTACAATGGCCTTTTTTGTCCCCAAGAGAGCCTCCTGGTTTAGTTGTTTGACTAAATGCTTTTGCCCTCTTCAGTAGACCTCTATTCTCAAGATTCTCTTTTTTTATTTTTTTACAGTCTTTCTTTACCACTGAGGAAAGACAGAATAAGAGACTGTTCCAGACATGGATGGAAGGCTCCTTTGCTCAGGTCTGCCAGGCTCCAAGGGTGGGTTTTTAAAGAAAGGGTATGAAGAAAAAGTTACAGAAATTTTTAAGCTTGCTAAAAAAGTTAGAGCTAAAGAGAGATAAAAAGATGAGGGGATCATATACTGGCCAGTAGTTAGGGAACCCCTAGGAAGATAGTACCTGGAAGAGGAATTCCTTTCAAAGATCAGTGTGCTAATGCAAAGAAAAGGACACTGGGTCGGGGACTGCCCAAGAAAAACAACAAGAGGGCCACTGAGAGCTTTTGGTCCTAGAGTGCCTATGTACAGAGATAGAAGGAAAGTGTAGGATACAGGGACCCAATGCTCTGCTCCTATATGCCCCCTGGGCCAATATCCAAAAGACCTTGAGTGCAGGGGCTGCTGGCAACGAACAATACTTATGGACTGCCCGAAGAACAGTGGACCTTGGCGTGGGCAGGTAACCACTAGTTCATAGTCATCCCTGACTCCCCATCCCACTTGCTCATGAGAAAATTGCTCCCAAAATGGCTATTGGGGCTAAAATGGCTGGGTGAGGCCATGTATGCATACTACAGACTGTGTATGTGGAGCTTAAGACCTGTCTCAGTGCACCAGTACCTGATGCTGAGAGATGAATGGCTTAGCTGTTCTGCTTGGAACATATCTCCTGCTGGTCGGGCACCAACAATCATCACCCAATTCAGGACTTAAACTGTGATAGAGTGGCTGAGTTTGCCTTTGAATAGAGTGTCCCAAAAGATGGGACCACTGGTCAGCTGCCATGGACTAGATTCTCCACCGGTGGGACAATCTGGTCACCTTGCTGCCCAGTCGGACCTGGAGCCACCACAGCACGTGTCAAGTGGCAGAATGTGGGTGGAAGAAAGACCTCAAGTCTGATTGGTCTGCTGAAAGCCGAGGAAGTGGGTGCTGCCATGGTGAACAAACGATGTCATCTGGGATGGCTGAACTTCTCGCCCCCACATCAGCACTGCAGATGCCTTTGCCATCTCTTGATGCCCTGGTGAAGCCAACAACTGGCCTCACACTAAACGACCCTACAATCATCAAGAAGATACTGGAAGAAATCTTCCCCGATTTAGAATGCCCAAGGTAATCTGGTCAGACAACAGCCTACTTTCGTTGCCAAAAGGTAAAGCCAGGGTTCATTTAGAGGTCGATTAGAAATTACATTGTTTTACAGACCTCAAAGTTCAGGACAGGTTAAATAAATAAAACTCTAAAAGAGACCCTTTGACCATGGAGACTGGCACAGACTGGGTGATACCCCTTCCAGATTCAGCCTTACCCCCCTTTGAGATCTTATATGGGGCCTCAGCTCCCTGACTGTAAGATGATGTTATGAACCAACATGTCATTGCCATAGTATAATGATTTGTGTCTAAAAGACCCTTGATACAGAAAGAAATCTGCTCACAGCTGACAGCAGCTTGCCCCCTGGAGACCCTGAGTTCCAGGTCCAGCTACACTGAGCCCAGACATTTGAGCCTCTAGAAAGGACTGTACCTGGTGCTGCTGACCACCCCTGACAGCTTCCAGCCCTCACCAGCCGTGTACTAGCTGTTGGGAGCTGGGACCTAGGAAGGAAATTCAGTCATGTTTGCCCTGGTTCTATCAAGATAGGTGTGAGATAGGCTTGATTTCCATTACAAATGATATAACATTATATATGTAGTACTCTAACCTTCTTGGGACTGTATCACAATCTGTATAAGTTTACTGGTCATGACCTTGATATATAGCCAGATTGAAATCCTGATGCCACAAAAGAGTTGAGAATTACTTAGGGCTAAAAGGCTATCTGGGTGCTGCAAAAAGGGGCTCTGCTGTTGCAATACAAGGCTTATAGAGAATTCAGAACTGCCATTCAAGAATACCTCCATAAAAATAAACTTAGAAAAGGTTAGACAAAGGCAGACAGAAAGCAATCAGGGATGGTTTAGAGAGCTGGTTTAGTAGATCCCCTTGGTTTTGCTACCCTGGTGTCCACCTTGATGGGACCCTTAATCATCCTCCTCTTTGGCCCCTACGTTCTACACAGATTGATCTTCATAAAGAACAGACTCTCAGTCTTCAGACGACTTGTTCTCACCAACAATACCAGAGGGTAAGACAACAGGAAGAGATTCTTAGAATTGACGAGTAAAGGATTTTACTCAAGTCTAAAAGAAAATAAGGGGAATGAAAGACCCCAGCTTGCAGCAGTAACGCCATTTTTCTGTACTTAAGATGACTTTCAGGAAAGGTTAGAACACTGAGTACACAGCGGCTGCCAAGCAAGATGTGTGTGGTTGAAGGCATGGCAACAGGACGACTGACAATGAGAAAAGCCCGGAGGGTCCCACACCCTGGTGGGGGGGGAGTCAGCCGTTATGTTCCAGGGAAGGTAGCTAGGAACTGCCCCGGGAACTGGTGCCACATTAGAATCCACCAATTATATCCCTGTCCATGCATCTCTTCTATATTTTCTGCTCCCAAAATCCTATAAAAAGCCCATCTCTGGTTCCCAGGGTGACTGGGCCACAGGTGTCTGTGCCTGTGTATCCCGACAATAAACCAAATCCTCTTGCTAATTACATCCGGTGGTCTCGGTCTGGTCATTGAGTTAGAGGACCTCCATCCCGAGGAGAAGTTCTCCCTGAGAACTTTTCAACATGAGTTGACTCATTCTGTATTATATTTAGCTCATTGTACTCTTCAACTTTCAGATACTACATTTTCTCAGTTTTATAGTTTTAGAGTATAGATGATGTGCATAGAAGTAAACCAACTGTCTATAAAACTGCCCTTGTGACTTTCATCCTATCAAATATTCTTAATTGCCTACGTGCTGCACGGACATCTGGTGGACACTACATTCTAACTGCAATGCCAACCAAAACCATCATTGGCCATAAATGTGTGATTCATGTGGCCCTTATCTCAGGATAGCTATTCTAGCCTACACCAGTACTAGAAAGATGAGTAATAAATCTCAAGACCTTTATTTGTACTTTCTCCAGAAGCAATACTACTTGGTTGTTCTTTTTTTTTTTTTTTTCTTCAAGGCTGGGGACCGAACCCAGGGCCTTGCGCTTGCTAGGCAAGCGCTCTACCACTGAGCTAAATCCTCAACCCCTACTTGGTTGTTCTTAATCTTATATCAACAGCTAGCAGAGAAACAAAAGGTCCTCAAGAGAAGGTACAAGAATCAAAAAGCCATATTTCCGCTTTCAGGAGTCCCACTAAATGTATGAATGTAAGGTTATAATATATATGCTGAGGACCTTCACCAGAATAAGTAGACCCTACGATTGTTGATTCAGTCTAAGTAATTCATTTGAGCTTTTATTTTTTTTAATTTTTTATTTTTTTGAATGAATAAATGATTTTTATTGGATTTTTAAAATATTTTTATTAGATATATTTCTTTATTTGCATTTCAAACATTATTTCCCTTCCTGGTTTCCTTTCCATAAGCCCCCGTTCCCTCCCCTCCCCCTCTCCCATACGGGTATTACCCCTGTACAACTCCCTTATTGCTCCCCATATTTCCCTGCACTGGGGGTCCAACCTTGGCAGGACCAAGGGCTTCCCCTTCCCCTGGTGCCCCAACATGTCTATTCTCTGCTATATATGCAGTTGAGGCCCTGGGTCAGTCCATGCACAGTCTTTCGGTAGTGGTTTAGTGTCTGGAAGCTCTGGTTGGTCAGCATTGTTGCTTTTATGGGGTTGCAAGCTCCTTCAACTTTTTCAATACTTCCTCTGATTCCTCCCAAGGGGTCCTATTCTCATTCGGTGGTTTGCTGCTAGCATTGACATCTGTATTGGACATGCTCTAGAGCCATTGTCTCCTGATATCCTCTGTCTCCTTCATCTCCCTCTCTTCTTGCATTCTCTTCTGCTGGAATTCCTGAACTTTGAGTGAAGAGATTTGAAAAGAAATCTCATGTAAAACTATATATTGCAAGTCTCTCTCTCCCTCTCTCCCTCTCTTCCTGTCACCCTCTGTCTGTCTCTCTCTGTCTCTCTCTGTCTCTGTTTCTCTCTGTGTGTCTCTGTCTCTGTCTCTCTCTCTCTGTCTCTCTCTCTCTGTCTCTTTCTCTCTCTTTGTGTGTGTGTGTGTGTGTGTGTGTGTGTCTACTGTCTGTCCACAGTTCTCTAAATTTTGCTCACATCTACATCAAGATGAAGCCTCTCTGATCAGGGGGACCTAAGGCACTGATCTATGAGTATAGCAGAAACCATTAGGTGCCACTTTTATTCCTGATGATCAATATTATTTGAAACCACCCTAGGTCCCTGGGTTATGCAGACTCTGGGTTTTGGTCTATCATGCAATATCAGGTATAGATTCTAAATCATGCAGTTAGATTTCAATCAGACATTGACGACTTACTCCTACAAGGTTTGCATTACCATTGCCCTAGCATATTTTGCAGATAAATAGATCACAGGTTTTGTCTCTGGGTTGATCTTTACTTTTCTCCTTTCTTACCTTGCAGAATAACTTTTGGTGTCATACACACCAGTTTGACCTCTCAGTATTCAGTGATTCAGTGATGTGTGTGTGTGTGTGTCTGAAAGAGCGTACCCCAAAACGGGGGACGTGTCTCTCGCTCCAATTGTGGGATGGGGTGCCCCCAGGAACCACGAGTAGCCATTCTTGATGTAAAAGCATGAGGTAGCTTTATTAATGAGATCCCGGGCCTTAGCGGGATCCCGGGTCGACACGTATCTCACACAGGAGACAGAGAAATGGACCCGGAGCCTCCAAACTCGGGGGTTTATATAGGGGAGGTTAGGGGGGTTGGCGGGGTTACACACAATTGGCTAATTTCTGGCGCGGCTATAGGTGATTGGCTCATTTAAACATGGCAGTGAGATTACAGCACAGCTAGAGAGTACGTATTGACTACAGCGTACAGGATTTTAGGAGCTAGGGGCGTATCAGGGTTTAAGGTGTGACTCTGAGTAAGCTGGGGGAGGTGCCCTCCTGCCAGATGGTTTGAGTCAGTCATGATAACTCGGGCTGGTTCCTGCATTCCTTTTCTTTATCTTTATGGTCTGTTAGTCCTAGTGGCAGGCGGGGCTGCCTGGACTTGCTTTTCACAGTGTTTAGTCCTGAGTCTGAATTTTGAAACATACTCTTTTAACTTCATATTTTGAAACCTTAAATCTGTATAATTTTCCTTTCATGTCAAGTAGGAAGAAATGCAGGATGATTCTGGGAAAATTTAAGAGGGAAGAATGGTGAATATGATTAGAATACATGGTATAGATTCTCAAGGAAATAACAAAAACATAAAAATTAACATTTTAAATGCTTTATCCAGAAACAGGAGACAAAAACTCTAAGCTCCATTGCTAGTAGGACTAAAAATCAAGTTAGATCAGCCTTTCTCATGATCTCAGTACTGCCATTATCTTTCCAAGGCAAGATAGGCAAAAGGTTAGGGAGAATAGCCAGCAGTTAAGGTCACATACTGCTCTTGCAGAACACAAGGTCACTTCTAAATACCTAAAACAGATAATACATAACTACCTGAATTTTCAACTCAAAGTGGTCTGAGGTCAACTTGTAGGAATTGCAAGTATTTATGCTCATACACAAGGTCAACTTGTAGGAATTGCAAGTATTTATGCTCATACACACACACACACACACACACACACACACACACACGCACATGCACATGCACACGCACGCGTGCGCGCGCACCAAAAAAAAACCATGTTGCATTATTATTTGAAATGAGAAGTCAGTAGATTTGAATAATGTCTAAGCTACTCTTTAATAAAAATATATTTATTTTTCCATTAGAAGTTTCAATTATCTGAGTGTCCAATCTCAGCCCTCTGCAAAGGGCCTCTCATGCAAAGTCTATTAAAACTTTCTGAACAAACTATTATGGTTGTTCATATGGGGTTTCGAGCCCCTTAAAGCACTTCCAGTCCTTTCTCTGATTCCTTCAACGTGGGTCCCGTTCTCAGTTCAGTGGTTTGCTGCTGGCATTCGCCTATGTATTTGCTGTATTCTGGGTGTGTCTCTCAAGAGATCTACATCCGGTTCCTGGCAGCCTGCACTTCTTTCAATGCCTACATTTTACATATAGTTTCTGGTAGTGCAACTCTCATCCTCATACTTGTGTACTCTATGGACTGAGACATCTCCCCAGCTATTATTTTTATGTTCAAAGTTAATATTACTAGTTGCACATTTCAGATCTCAGTTCATCCCATCTTATCCCTAAGGAATCATCATATCAAGGAGAGCAGAGTCCAGCTTACCCAAGTGTATGCAGGGAACACTTTTACTGTTTCACCGCATCTCAGAGAAAATCATTTCACTGACTTCAAAGGTATTCCTGTTCAGGTTGTGTTGGGAGTGATGCCCTTAAAATCCTCCATTATTGCTGTTAATATTATAGTTAGAGGTATGTATGACTGGGTTCATGGAAAATCCCCAACCAGCTGCAGGAGACTAATAAAAATCTGATGGTCAGGATACCCAGTGATATAACAAACCTATGGCCTTTCTGAAAAACCAACATCCTGCTGACTAATGATATGACAAACTTGTAACCTTTCTGAGAAACCAACATCCTGTTGACATCAGCTGACCACAAGAGCTCTGTGTCCTTGGCTTTTGTAGAAGTTTCCTACTTTGCCTCTCCCTCTGTCACCCTTGCTATGGTATAATTTCAGCCTTAGGAAAAAATAAAATTGTTGCCCTGATCAGACTCTTGTCTTGGCTTCCTTCTTCGAGTCTCTTGTCCCCCATTCACTCTTAGGTGTTCCCCAAACTCCACTGACTGCCCTGTGGACTGGGGCAATGAGCTTCCTCTATAATCCATGTTATTAAAATATTTCAGTTTCAGAAAACACATGAACAGCCTAAGAAAGAATTTCCTAAAACCATGTTCTCCCTAACACAACCAGATAGTGCTTTAAGATAACAGTTGTTCCCCAGTTAACCTATACAACTATTCTAAATTTTGGTGCCTCCTCTCAAGGACTCTCCAACACTAGACAAGTAATTTTGCCAAGCAACAGCCTAAGTTTTGCTATCCTTTGACAATAATGATGGGTGGAATCTTTCCCTTTTTCTGATACTGCCCCCCTCTATCCCTGGTCTTGGGACTCCTCTTCTCAGCTACAAGGACATGAACCTTATAGTTCCAATTGTACATCTAAGAACATTTATTCTTAACACCTTAACTTAACCACAGCCTTCAAAATCTTTCCAAACACATTTCAATAAGTACAGACTGGTCTGGCAACAATAGAGCCAGCCCCATCTACTTCATCAGGAAAGGCATCCTGTTTCATGAGAATCCACATGCTTCTCAGACAACACTTCCCTACTACCAAATGGTCCCACAGACCTCAACATCAATTGATACATTACTCCTGGCTTTGTAAAATGGCCATATTCCTTAGGTCCCCTAACAGCAATGACCCAGTGTCATCAGGAAGCATTCACATAGAATGAAAGTCACTTCTCCAACACTCAGCATACAAGTAATACAACACAAAGGAGAAAAGGAAGGAGTCGGGGCAGCTGGAGCATGGTGTGTATGGCAAGAATGTCTCTGGCAGGCCTTGGCCTTATAGGGTATTCCCTCTGCCGTACTACAAACTATTAGATTACATTCGCAAAGCTATGCACCAAGATCTATTTCCTTATTTCACTACTTCCTTCTGCCAAATAAACATGTAATTGAAATATCACTATTTTTTTGTTTTGTTGTTGCTGCTGTTGTTGTTATTTTGTTTGTTTCTTCTCTATGTTTGTTAAATTGGGTATTTCTTATTTACATTTCAAATGCTATTCCCTTTCCCAGTTTCCAGGCTATCATTTCTTAACCCCTCCCACTCCTCTTCTATATGAGTGTCCACTTGCCTTCCACTCCCCCTTTACCACCCTCTCCCAAACAATCCCGTTCACTGGGGGTCCAGCCTTGGCAGGACCAAGGGCTTCCCCTTCCACTGTTGCCCCTACTAGGATATTCATTGCTACCTATGAGTTTGGAGCCCAGGGTCAGTCCATGTATAGTCTTTCGGTAGTGGCTTAGTCCCTGGAATGTCTAGTTGGGTGGTATTGTTGTTCATATGGGGTCTTGAGCCCCTTCAGCTCTTTCAGTCCTTTCTGTGATTCTGACAACTGGGGTCCTGTTTTCAGTTCAGTGGTTTGCTGCTGGCATTCGCCTATGTATTTACTATATTCTGTCTGTGATTATCAGGAGAGATGTACATCCAATTCCTATCAGGCTGCACTTAGCTTCATCCATCTTATATAGTTTGATGGCTGTATATGTATGGGCCACATGTGAGACAGGCTCTGAATGGCCATTCCTTCAGTCTCTGTTCTAAACTTTACTTCTTTATCCCCTTCAATTAGTATTCTTGTTCCCCTTTTAATGAAGGAGTGAAGCATCCACATTTTGGTCATCCTTCTTGAGTTTCATGTGGTCCATGCATCTTGGGTAATTTGAGCAATTGGGATAATATCCACTTATCAATGAGTGCATATCATGTGTCTTTTTCTGTGATTGGGTTACCTTACTCAGGATGATATTTTCTAGTTCCATCCATTTGCCTATAAATATCATGATATCATTGTTTTTGATAGCTGAATAGTACTCCACTGGGGAGATGTACCACATTTTCTGTATCCATTTTTCTTTTGAAGGGCATCTGGGTTCTTTCCTGCTTCTGGCTATTATAAATAAGGCTGCTACGAACATAGTGGAGCATGTGTCTTTGTTGTATAGTGGAGCATCTTTTGCGTATATCCCCAGGAGAGGTACAGCTGGGTCCTCATGTAGGGCAATGTCCAATTTTCTGAGGAACCTCCAGACTGTTTTCCAGAATGGTTGTACCAGTCTGCAATCCCACCAAAAATGGAGGAATGCTCCTCTCTCTCCACATCCTCACCAGCATCTGCTGTCACTAGAGTTTTTGGTCTTAACCATTCTGACTGGTGTGAGGTGGAATCTCAGGGTTGTTTTTATTTGCATTTCCCTTATGATTAAAGATGTTGAACATTTCTTTAGGTGCTTCTCAGCCATTCTATTTTCCTAAGCTGTGAATTCTTTGTTTAGCTCTGAACCCCATTTTTAATAGGGTTATTTTTCTCCCTGCAGTCTAACTTCTTGAGTTCTTTGTACATTTTGGATATAAGCCCCCTATCAGTTGTAGGATTAGTAAATATGATTTCCCAATCTGTTGGTTACACTTTTGTCCTCATGACATTGTGCATTGCCTTCCAGAAGCTTTGTAGCTTTCTGAGATCCCATTTGGCGATTGTTGATCTTAGAGCATGAGTCATCGGTGTTTTGTTCAGGAAATTTTCTCCAGTGTCCATGTGTTCAAGAATCTTCCCCACTTTTTCTTCTATTAGTTTGAGTGTATCTGGTTTGATGTGGAGGTCCCTAATCCACTTTGACTTAACCTTTGTACACGGTGTTAAGAATGAACTGATTTGTATTCTACTACATGCTGAATTTCAGTTGAACCATCACCATTTGCAGAAAATGCTATCTTTTTTCTACTGGATAGTTTTGGCTCCTATGTCGAAAATCAAGTGACCAATGTGTGGCTTCATTTCAGGGTCTTCCATTCTATTCCACTGGTCTATCTGCCTGTCTCTATACCAAAACCATACAGTGTTTTTTTTTGTTGTTGTTGTTTTTTTTGTTTTGTTTTGTTTTTGTTTTTGTTTTTTGTTTTTTTTTTATCACTATTCCTTGGTAATACTACTTGAGTTAAGAAATGGTGAGTCCCCCACTCCTTTAATTGTTGAGGATAGTTTTAGCTATACTGGGTTTTTTGTTATTCCAGATGAATTTGCAAATTGTTCTGTCTACCTCTTTGAAGATTTGGATTGGAATTTTGATGGGGATTGCATTGAATCTGTAGATCGCTTTTGGTAAAATGGCCATTTTTTACTATATAAATCCTGCCAATCCATGAGCAAGGGAGATCTTACATCTTCTGTGATCTTCTTCAATTTCTTTCTTCAGAGACTTGAAGTTCTTATTATACAGATCTTTCACTTGCTTGGTTAAGTCATGCTGAGGTATTTTATATTATTTGGGCTATTATGAAGGGTGTCATTTCCCTAATTTCTTTCTCAGCTTGTTTCTCTTTTTTGTAGAGGAAGGCTACTGATTTGATTGAGTTAATTTTATAACCAGCCAATTTGCTGAAGGTGTTTATCAAGTTTCCTAGTTCTCTGGTGGAACTGTTGGGATCACTTAAATATACTATCATATCATCTGCAAATAGTGATATTTGACTTCTTCCTTTCCAATCTGTATGCACTTTATCTCCTTTTGTTGTCTGATTGCTTTGGCTTAGAGTTCAAGAACTATATTGAATAAGAAGGGAGAGAGTGAGCAGCCTTATCTACTCCCTGATTTTAGTGGGATTGGTTCAAGTTTCTCTCCATTTAGTTTAATATTAGCTACTGGTTTGCTGTATTTGGCTTTTACTATGTTTAGATATGGGCCTGGAATTACTGTTCTCTCCAGGACTTTTCATCATGAAGGGGTGTTGAATTTTTTCAAATGCTTTCTCAGTATCTATTGAAATGATCATGTGGTGTTTATTTTTTCAATTTGTTTATATAATGCATTACGTTGATGATTTTCCGTGTATTAAACCATCCCTGCATACCTTGGATGAAGCCTACTTGATCATGATGGATGATTGTTGTGATGTGTTCTTGGATTCGGTTTGCCAGAATTATATTGAGCATTTTTAAATCAATATTCTTAAGGGAAATTGTTCTGAAGTTCTCTTTCTTTGTTGGGTCTTTGTATGGTTTAGGTATAAGACTAATTGTGGTTTCATAGAAGGAATTTGATAGTGCTCCATCTGTTTCAATTTTGTGGAATAGTTTGGACAGTATTGGTATGAGGTCTTCTATGAAGGACTGATAGAATTCTGCACTGAACCCAACTGGACCTGGCCTCTTTTTGGTTGGGAGACTATTAATGACTGCTTCAATATTTTAGGAGTTATGGGGTTGTTTAAAGGGGTTACCTATTCCTGATTTAACTTTGGTACCTGGTATTTGTCTAGGAAATTATCTGTTCCTCCAGATTTTAAAGTTTTGTTGAATATAGGCTTTTATGATAGGATCTCTTGATTTTTTGAATTTTCTCTGATGCTGTAGTTTTGTCTCACTTTTCATATCTGATTTTCTTAATTTGGGCGCTCTCAGTGTCCTCTGGTTAGTCTGGTGAAGGGTCTATATATCTTGTTGATTTTCTCAAAAAAACAGCTTTTGGTTCTGTTGATTCTTTGTATTGTCCTTTTCATTTCTACTTGTTTGATTTCAGCTCTGAGTTTGATTATTTACTGTCTTCTATTCCTCCTGGGTCTGTTTGCTTCTTTTTGTTCTTGAGCTTTTAGGTGTGCTGTCAAGCTGCTGATATATGTTCTCCTCTGTGTCTTTATTCAGGCACTCAGCCTTAGGGAATCTAAGGGAAAGATGATACCATAGAAAGCATTGAACATCCATCAGCGATAATGTGAAATGCAAAAAGCTCCTAACCAAAAGCATCCAGGAAATCTAGGACAGAAGGAGTATATCAAACCTAAGGATAATAGGTATAGAAGAGAGAGAGGACTCCCAACTTAATGGACCAGTAAATATCTTCATCAAAATTATAGAAGAATACTTCCCAAACTTACAGAGATGGCCATAAACATACAAGAACCCTACAGAACCCCAAGTAGATTGGACCAGATAAGAAATTCCTCCTGTCTCAAAGAAAGACTGTTAAAATCAGTAAGGGAGAAATGTAGAGTAACATATAAAAGCAGGCCTATGATAATTCAACAAGATTTCTCACTAGAGACCATGAAAGCCAGAAAATCCTGTGCAGATGTCAGACAAACCTTAAGGAAACACAGATGCCAGCCCAGGCTACTTTATCTAGGAGAACTCTCACTTAACATAGATGGAGTAATCAAGATATTCTATGACAAAACCAAATTTACACAACA
The DNA here is from genome assembly GCF_011064425.1 of Rattus rattus. Taxonomy (NCBI): domain Eukaryota; kingdom Metazoa; phylum Chordata; class Mammalia; order Rodentia; family Muridae; genus Rattus; species Rattus rattus. The sequence goes on along the minus strand of NC_046155.1, from coordinate 175,824,454 downwards.
TCTTTCTGCAGATCCAGCCCTACAAAGGAAAATAGGCTGAAAATTCCAATACAGGGAAAGAAACTACACCATGGAAAATGAAAGAAAATAATCTTTCTGCAAAGAAACCATAAGAAGAGAGCCACACAAACATAATTCTTCCTCTAACAAGAAAAATAACAGAAAACAACAATCACTGTTTCTTTATATCTCTTAACATCAATAGGCTCAATTCCTCAATAAAAAAAGACATAGACTAACAGACTGGATACATAAAGAGGGGCAGCATTTTGCAGCATTCAGGAGACATACCACAGGGAAAAATATAAACACTACCTCAGAGTAAGAGACTGGAAAAAAATATTCCAAACAACTGGTCCCAAAAAAACAAGCTAGACTTACCATTCCAATATTGAATAAAATATACTTTCAACCAAAAGTTATCAAAAAAGATAAGGAAGAATACTTCATAATCATTAATGAAAAAAACACCAAGATGATCTCTCAGTCGTGAATATCTATGGTCCTAATGTGAGGGCACCTACATTCGTAATACAGCTCAAAGCACACATTGCACTTCACAAAATACAAGTGGAAGATTTCAACACACCACTCTCATCAATGGAAAAATCATGGAAACATAAATTAAACATAGACATAAAGAAATTAATGGAAGTCATGAACAAAATGGTTTTAGCAGATATTTATAAAACATTTCATCTTAAAACAAAAGAATATACTTTCTTTTCAGCACCTCATGGCACCTTCTCTAAAATTGATCATATAATCTGTCACAAAACAGGTCTCAAAACATAAAAGAATAATGAAATAATCCCATGTGTCCTATCAGATCACCAGGGACAAAGGCTGTTCTTCAATAACAACAAAAATGAAAGAAAGCCCACGTACACATCGAAGTTGAGCAACATTCTACTCAATGATAACTTGCTCAAGAAACATGTAAAGACAAAAATTAAAGATTTTTAAGAATTTAGTGAAAATTAAAGGACAACATTCTCAATCTTATGTGACAAAATGATAGCAGTGCTAAAGAGTAATACTCATAGCTCTGAGTGCCTCCATAAAGGAACTGGAGAGAGCATACATTAACAGATTGGTATCACAATGAAAAGCTCTAGGAAGGAAAGAATCGAATTTACCCAAGAGGGCTGAAATCAACCAAGTGGAAACAAGAAGAACTAGATAGATTAACCCTAATTGATACAACCAGAAGGCCCAGACAGTGTATCCAAATTAAAAAATCAGAAGTGAAAATGGAAAGATAACCACAGAATCAGAGGAAATTCAAAAAATCATCAGATCTTACTACAAAAGCCTATATTAAACAAAACTGGAAAATCTGGGTGAAATTGACAATTTTCTAGACATATACCAAGGACCAAAGTTAAATCATGATCAGGTAAACCAACTAAACAGTCCCATAACCTCTGAAGAAACAGAAGTTATTAAAAGTTTCTCAATCAAGAAATCACAGGACCAGATGGGTTTAGTATAGAATTCTATCAGACATTCATAGAAGACCTAATACCAATACTTTCCAAACTGTACCCACAAAATTGAAACAGAGGAAGTGCTAGCCAATTCTTACTATGATGCCACAATTATGCTTATACTTAAACCACATCAATACCCAACAAAGAAAGAGAACTTCAGTCTAATTTCCTTTATGAATATTGATACAAAAATACTCAGTAAATTACTCAAAATCAAATTTAAGAACATCAAAACAATCATCCATCATGATCCAGTAGGCTTCACCCCAAGGATGCAGGGATGGTTCAATATACAGAAATCCATCAACAGATTCCACTATGTAAACAAACTCAAATAAAAAATACCACATGGTCATGTTACTAGATGCTGAGAAAGCATTTGAAAAAAAAGAAAAAACACCCTTTCATGTAAAAAGTCTTAAAAATATTAGGAATTCAATGCTGATACAAAAACATAATAAAAGTAATATACAGCAAACTAGTAGATTGAAGAAAATGGGTACCATTACTGATAACCAAACAGAACAATATTTAGAGTATAAGAGACTATATAGTGCCTATCGCAATCTGATTCATCTACAAGACAACAGCACACAAAGCTCGTGGGTGAAAGTGGAGGACACATAGAAAATGTGGCAAGAGGAAGAGGAACAAAATGTTTGCTATGACAATCCTCTCCTATGAGTGCTAGAGTCATGTCATCCTTGATGTCTCATAAGTGTGGTACCTGAACCAAAATGGAAAGTGTGATATTGGTAGATATTTAAATATGGAAGCGTTGAACTTCACGAAAATTCAACCACATGCAGGAAACTACAGACAACTAAGTAATGCTGAAATTGAAAGTGATGAATCAGCCCAAGGGAAGTGTTTTTAGGTAGGGAATTCAAACCAAGGTTCAGTCATGAACTATTATAAATACAGGTTATGACCAATGGAATAAGTCACTTCTATTGATATTTTTACAACATTCATAAATGGACACAATATAATGAGAATGAGGATTGTGCATGGGAAGGTTTGAAGAGTTTAATGAAAAGGAGAAATGATGTAATTATATTTAAGTTTTAAGGATAAAATTTTTTTTGATAATTTAAAATGTTACAAAAGGAAAAGATTTTCCCAGAATATTTTATTATATAATATAAAAATATATTAGACTATTCTAAGTGTCCTAGTGATCACCACTGCTTCATGTGACAGCAAGTTTTTCCTTTTACTCCTAACTGTTTAGGAATTCTTTCTGTAGTGAGGTACTATGTTCCTTTTATGAGTATTCTAAAGTGGGGCAGAATAGATGTTTCAAAGTTAGGAAATAAATTGAGAACAATCTAGTATGACGCTTATGACCTGTAAGGTTTAGCAGTAATGATATTCATAAGGTAAGTACCCATTTCTTAAGATACCCTGTTCTTGAGTTAAAGAACATGAAGAAATCAAGCTGGGAGCTTCAACTATACTGGATATTTTTCTAGTTCTAAAAGTAATCATAAATATTACCCAAGTGTGAGCCCTGAGATGTATAGCAACAGCATGGCTGTTGGATCAATGTCATTACCATCCTAAGAGTAACAAATGGGTTCATCATTGAGTTGAAGGTCTACTTCAGAAGAAGGAGCTAACAGTACTATGCAGCTAAATTTTTATATTGATAATATTTCCTATGAATATTATTTTATATGGAAAGTTAGTCTATGACTCAATCCTCATCTAGTGATTTATTTTTCACAACTTATAGTGATTAACTTATGGGCTCACAATCATTCAAGTTGGTGAGAGTAATAAACTTTGGTGTTTTAAGCTAAAATCAAACTTCTTTGACAAACCTTTCACTCTAAGGTAGCAGTATAGTCCTGGAAGATGAGTCAGAAGATAAGACCAGAGGGGATATATAACTCCGAGGAAGCAGGAATTTTTTAACCATGCAGAATAAGGCACGTCCTCTCATAAATTCATTTGTTTTAACAATATGTACAAAGTTTTCCCAAAATTAACCTAGGAAAATCTGAGTGAAGAAGAGGACATCAGGAATTTCCACAAGAATCAGAAGATCTACAGGCCAAGATTTCTATCCATACTTCAATTTATGTCTCAGTACTAGTCATAATTCATTTCAGTTCCCTTAGTAGAACAAGTGCTATTTACTACTTGGAACTCATGAAATTTGGAGGGAAGAGTAGCAGGGGAAAGAGATTAGAAAATAATTGAAGGTGAACTTGAGTAAAATGCATAAGCAAATATAAAATAATATAAGAAATTATTAAGTATTAAATTTTCTAACTGGTTTACTTAAAAGGATGTAGTTTGGTTTTGTGGGAAATATTCATTAAAACCAGGTACGAGTGAGACATTGAGGCTTCCCCCACTTTCTCACAGATGTGTCTCAAAGATTTTAGCTTCTTCCATGGAATACCTGGTCAGCTTTCAGGGATAATGAAATCTTATTGCTAAATAAAATACCTTATCTTTTTAAATGTTCAGAGCAACCTTTTACATATTTTTATTAGTTATCAACTGGAAAATATTTGTAAATAATTTGGAACCCTGAATCTACTTCTATCTTTGCCATTGTAGGTGACATTAACATTGTACTTCTTTAGAAAAAATCATATCTGTATATTATTGAGAGATTAACACTTAGATATCTCTTACTAATGTGTTACAGAATATACACATGAAAAGATATGAAACAGGTCCAAAATTGTCTTAAAGTATCTCCTTAACTAAGAATTTTGGAATTCTGTAGATCCTGTTTATCTCAATTTACATTCCTGAGATCCATTCACCCCAGGTCTGGCAAAGCAGGATAGCTTATTGAGATGTATAGTTGTATTTCTCCATTGTCATTAGTGATGTTCAGTTTGTGTGCGGTGCAGTTGATCAGTAGGTAATATCACTCAGATTTGAAAAGGTAAATTATAGACCAGAGTGGAAATGACTTTAAAGGAAATAAATAATGCAGAGAAGTGAACACAAATAAGGGACAGTAATGGGACATGTGAGACACATACACTGAATTGAAAATGAATAAAGACTATAGGCCCAGGAGAGGAATTTGGAATTTTCATATTTTTGTTAAATCTCTTTGCAAAGATAAAACTGCAGATGTGAATTTGGGAGTTTGCCTCACTCTATTTATGATTCCGTGCAGAAATTTGCATGATAAAAGACTTAGAATTACTTCTCATTACAGAAATTTATGGATTTCAAGAAGTGATGAGTACAATGGACCTCATACAAGCATTGTTATATACTCCATACAAATATAGGCTTCAATATTTTATTTTTATGGAAAAAAGTTCAGGAAAAGCTAAGAGTAATAGTTATAGTAGAAAGAGAATACCACAACAGTGCCTAAACCTAGTTAAAAAGAACATAACTGTTAACTCTATAAAAGACGTTAAAATTTCTAGCATACTTGTCCTCAAAGAGGCCCAACAGGTCCTGGAAACAGATATGTATACTCAACATTGGATTGAAGTTGGGGGACCCTGTGGTTGAATTTGGAAAAGGCTGGAGGAAGTGGAGGAGTAAGGTGACCCCATAGGAAGAAGAGCCGTCTCAAATAACTGGGACCTTAGAAGTCACTCAATTAGTGAGTCACCAACCAGCCAACATAGACTAGCGGGCATTTGGCACCAGACACTTACACAGAAGAGAACTGCCTGGTTTTATGACAATGAGAGAAGATGCACCTATCTCTCTAGTCTTGAGTTTACCAGAAATGGGGAGGCCTAGTAGGGAAAGGAAGAGTAGAGATTAAAGGGGGAAATGGGGAATGGAGTGGGGTTGTGTTGACTGGAGTGGGTTGTGGGTGTGGAGTGATATGGGGTAGACAGGGTAGTAGGGACATTCTTTTGGATATAGATGGGAGGAACTGATGGAGGGTGAACCAGTAGTGGAATAATGACTGCAATGTAAAAACGTTTATAGATAGGTAGATAGATAGATAGATAGATAGATAGATAGATAGATAGATAGATAGATAGATAGATAGATAGACTGATAGAGATATATAGATATATAGATATATTTATGTTTATATTTCTTGGATATTTTCTTCTCCTGTGTAGACCATCCCCACTGAATAATCATTAAGGAAGTTTATGGATATTAGCCCAAATGCTCGAATTACCCTAAATGCAGAGAACACATGAAACTCAAGAAAGATGACCAAAATGTGTATGCTTCACTCCTTCTTTAAAAGGGGAACCAGAATACCCTTGAGGGGGGATAGGGAGGCAAAGTTTAGAACATAGAGTTAAGGAATACCCCTTCAGATACTGCCCCACATGTGGCCCATACATATACAGCCACCAAACTAGATGAGATGGATGAAGCAAAGAAGTGCAGGCTGACAGGAACCAGAAGTAGATCTCTCCTGAGAGACACACTCAGAATATGGCAAATACATAGGCGAATGCCAGCAGCAAACCACTGAACTAAGAACGGGACCCCCGTTGAAGGGATCAGAGAAAGGACTGAAAGAGCTTGAAGGGCCTTGAGAACCCATATGAACAACAATGCCAACCAACCAAAGCTTCCAGGGACTAAGCCACTACCCAAAGACTGACGTTGGGCTCCAACTGCGTAGGTAGCAATGAATAGCCTAGTAAGGCCTCCAGTGGAATGAGAAGCTCTTGGTCCTGCCAAGACTGAATTTCCAGTGAACGAGATTGTTGGGGAGAGGGCGCTAATGGGGGGAGGATGGGGAGGGGAAGCCCATATAGAAGGGGAGAGGTAGGGATTAGGGGGATGTTTGCCTAGAAACCAGGAAATGGAATAACAATTGTAATGTAAATAATAAAGACGCGGGGGGGCGTGAAATATGTTATATATATAAATGATTACTCTGAAAAATAAAAAAAAGAAAAAAGTCTTTTCTTCATTTACATGAGAACTTGAATGAATTTTCTTGACAAATAATGGTATCTTTCTTTAAAACTATATTTTAGAAATAAAATTACATATATTTTCTCTTAAACTTAAAAAGCATAAAGAAAAAGAAAACTGCAAAATACATCCCACTAAGTTCCATTCAGTTTCAGGTGAACCTTTAATATGTAAGATCTTATCTCCTGCCCCATGGATCAGTCCTTGCTTTAGGTATGAAAGGTTAAAGTATTTTGAATGATAATGTCATCTTTAGTCTTGGATACATGAGGATAATTAAAGTTAGTATTGAATCAAAGTCAAGAAGAGATGGTGGTCAGATACTCTGGAGTGAACAATCTGGTAATAAGGCAGTAATTTTCAAAACAATGTTTATTCTCTCCCTCTCCCACTTCTTCTCCCTCTCCCTCTTCCTCTACTTATTTTTCTCCACCTCCTCCTTCCCAATCCCCTCCTCTTCAAATCCCTCCATCCCTCCTCCATCCCCATCCATCCCCTCCATCCCTCCATCCTCTCCTCCATCTCTCTCTCTCTCTCTCTCTCTCTTCTCTCTCTCTGTCATTCTCATACTCTCCTACTCCCATGTGTCCAATTTTATCCCTCACTCTTATTTTACTTCTATGTATCTCAGCTCACAGTACCATACTCTACATCATGCAAAATTATACTTTTCTTTTTGTAATTAGAGTTTCTTGCACCAACATGAAAATTAAAATCAAAACATTTCATGAACTAAACAGAATGCACAGGCAGACATGGAGGCTGAATACTCAGGTCAAAAATTTTACTATGACCAAGAACACTCAAAGTGTGCATGTGGTATTGCATACATTGTAGGGAGCGGCTAATGATGGCACTGATAATCCGGTGGTCGTTTGTGGTAAACACCCACAAAGTACATGTGTTGACATTTCTCCAACAGCTATCAGGCTGGAGTGATATTCATGCTAATGAGGTATTTCATGCTCCACCAATCCGTAGAGGACAAGTATATAGCCATAGCCTGTTTTGTATATAAGGCTAGTGCCTTTGTTGCTCGGAGTCCCCGTATCAACAATGAGGTGTTCCTACAATAAAGGCTGTTGAAAAAAATCCGACGGTGTTGGGTATTCCTTGCCGGCCAAGGTGGGCGTTACAATACATAATTATTTCCTACGTTTGGAATTTGTATATTGATCTTGCCTGTCCTGTTGGGTATCATTATAAATCTATTTTAAAGCAGTAAGAGATGACCAAAGCCTATTCATGCATGCATGCTTGCATGCATGCATACATATATACATACATACATACATACATACATACATACATACATACTCTCTCTTACATACTACTTTTTATTTTTCTTAAAAATGTGGTCAAATGTTGTTTGTGTATGTTTCTCTCTCTCTCTCTCTCTCTCTCTCTCTGTGTGTGTGGGGGGGGTGTGAGTGTGTGTGAGTGTGTGTGTATGTGTATTCATGTATGTATGGTTCTGTGCTGTGCTTTACCCTGGAGTTATCTGTATTTTTTTTTATTAACTTGAGTATTTCTTATTTACATTTTGAGTGTTATTCCCTTTCCCGGTTTAGCAGCCAACATCCCCCAAACCCCTCCCCCTCCCCTTCTTTATGAGTGTTCCCCTCCCCATCCTACCCCCCTTGCCGCCCTCCCCCAACAATCACGTTCACTGGGGGTTCAGTCTTGGTAGGATCCAGGGCTTCACCTTACACTGGTTATCTTATTAGGATATTCAATGCTACCTATGAGGTCAGAGTCCAGGGTCAGTCCATGTATAGTCTTTTAGGTAGTGGCTTAGTCCCTGGAAGCTCTGGTTGCTTGGCATTGTTGTTCATATGGGGTCTTGAGCCCCTTCAAGCTTTCCAGTTCTTTCTCTGATTCCTTCAACGGAGGTCCTGTTCTCAATTCAGTGGTTTGCTGCTAGCATTCGCCTCTGTATTTGCTCTATTCTGGCTGTGTCTCTCAGGAGAGATCTACATCCGGCTCCGGTCTGCCTGCACTTCTTTGCTTCATCCATCTTGTCTAATTGGATGGCTGTATATGTATGGGCCACATGTGGGGCAGGCTCTGAATGGGTGTTCCTTCTGTCTCTGTTTTAATCTTTGCCTCTCTATTCCCTGCCAAGGGTATTCTTGTTCCCTTTTTAAAGAAGGAGTGAAGCATTCACATTTTGATCATCCGTCTTGAGTTTCATGTGTTCTGTGCATCTAGGGTAATTCAAGCATTTGGGCTAATAGCCACTTATCAATGAGTGGATACCATGTGTGTTTTCCTGTGATTGGGTTACCTCACTCAGGATGATATTTTACAGTTCCAACCATTTGCCTATGAATTTCATAAAGTCATTGTTTTTGATAGCTGAGTAATATTCCATTGTGTAGATGCACCACATTTTCTGTATCCATTCCTCTGTTGAAGTGCATCTGGGTTCTTTCCAGCTTCTGGCTATTATAAATAAGGATGCTATTAACATAGTGGAGCACGTGTCTTTTTTATGTGTTGGGGCATATTTTGGGTATATGCCCAAGAGAGGTATAGCTGGATCCTAAGGCAGTTCAATGTCCAATTTTCTGAGGAACCTCCAGACTGATTTCCAGAATGGTTGTACCAGTCTGCAATCCCACCAACAATGGAGGAGTGTTCCTCTTTATCCACATCCTGGCCAGCATTTGCTGTCACCTGAGTTTTTGATCTTAGCCATTCTCACTGGTGTGAGGTGAAATCTCAGGGTTGTTTTGATTTGCATTTCCCTGATGACTAAAGATGTTGAACATTTCTTTAGGTGTTTCTCAGCCATTCAGCATTCCTCACCTGTGAATTCTTTGTTTATCTCTGAACCCCATTTTTTAATAGGGTTATTTGTCTCCCTGCGGTCTAACTTCTTGAGTTCTTTGGATATTTTGGATATAAGGCCTCTATCTGTTGTAGGATTGGTAAAGATCTTTTCCCAATCTGTTGGTTGCCGTTTTGTTCTAACCACAGTGTCCTTTGCCTTACAGAAGCTTTGCAGTTTTATGAGATCCCATTTGTCAATTCTTGATCTTAGAGCATAAGCCATTGGTGTTTTGTTCAGGAAATTTTTTCCACTGCCCATGTGTTCGAGATGCTGCCCTAGTTTTTCTTCTATTAGTTTGAGTGTATCTGGTTTGATGTGGAGGTCCTTGATCCACTTGGACTTAAGCTTTGTACAGGTTGATAAGCATGGATCAATCTGCATTCTTCTACATGTTGACCTCCAGTTGAACCAGCATCATTTGCTGAAAATGCTATCTTTTTTCCATTGGATGGTTTTGGCTCCTTTGTCAAAAATCAAGTGACCATAGGTGTGTGTGTTCATTTCTGGGTCTTCAATTCTGTTTCATTAGTCTATCTGTCTGTCTCTGTACAAATACCATGCAGTTTTTATCACTATTGCTCTGTAATACTGCTTGAGTTCAGGGATAGTGATTCCCCCTGAAGTCCTTTTATTGTTGAGGATAGTTTTAGCTATCCTGGGTTTTTTGTTATTCCAGATGAATTTGCAAATTGTTCTGTCTAACTCTTTGAAGAATTGGATTGGTATTTTGATGGGGATTGCATTGAATCTGTAGATCGCTTTTGGTAAAATGGCCATTTTTACTATATTAATCCTGCCAATCCATGACCATGGGAGATCTTTCCATCTTCTGAGGTCTTCTTCAATTTCTTTCTTCAGAATCTTGAAGTTCTTATTGTTCAGATCTTTTACTTGCTTGGTTAAAGTCAAACCGAGGTACTTTATATTATCTGGGTCTATTATGAATGTTGTCATTTCCCTAATTTCTTTCTCGGCTTGTTTCTCTTTTGTGTAGAGGAAGGCTACTGATTTATTTGAGTTAATTTTCTACCCAGCCACTTTGCTGAAGTTGTTTATGAGCTTTAGTAGTTCTCTGGTGGAACTTTTGGGATCACTTAAATATACTATCATATCATCTGCAAATAGTGATATTTTGACTTCTTCTTTTCCGATCTGTATCCCCTTGACCTCCTTTTTTGTTGTCTGATTGCTCTGGCTAGAACTTCAAGAACTATATTGAATAAGTAGGGAGAAAGGGGCAGCCTTGTCTAGTCCCTGATTTTAGTGGGATTGCTTCAAGTTTCTCTCCATTTAGTTCAATGTTAGCAACTGGTTTGCTGTATATAGCTTTAACTATGTTTAGGTATGGGCCTTGAATTCCTACTTTTTCCAGGACTTTTATCATGAAGGGGTGTTGAATTTTGTCAAATGCTTTCTCAGGATCTAATGAAATGATCATGTGGTTTTGTTCTTTCAGTTTGTTTATACAATGGATCACGTTGATGGTTTTCCGTATATTAAACCTGCATGCCTGGGATGAAGCCTACTTGATCATGGTGGATGATTATTTTGATGTGCTCTTGGATTCGGTTTGGAAGAATTTTATTGGGTGTGTTTGCGTCGATATTCATAAGGGAAATTGGTCTGAAGTTCTCTTTCTTTGTTGGGTCTTTGTGTGGTTTAGGTATAAGAGTAATTGTGGCTTCATAGAATGAATTCGGTAGTGCTCCATCTGTTTCAATTTTATGGAATAGTTTTGATAATATTGGTGTGAGGTCTTCTATGAAGGTCTGATAGAATTCTTCACTAAACCCGTCTGGACCTGGGCTCTTTTTCGTTGGGAGACCTTTAATGACTGCTTCTATTTCCTTACGAGTTATGGGGTTGTTTAACTGTTTTATCTGTTCCTGATTTAACTTCGGTATCTGGTATCTGTCTAGGAAATTGTCCATTTCCTGCAGATTTTCAAGTTTTGTTGAATATAAGCTTTTATAGTAAGATCTGATGATTTTTTTAATTTTCTCTGAATCTGTAGTTATGTCTCCCTTTTCATTTCTGATTTTGTTAATTTGGACACACTCTCTGTGTCCTCTCGTTAGTCTGGCTAAGGGTTTATCTATCTTGTTGATTTTCTCAAAGAACCAACTTTTGGTTCTGTTGATTCTTTCTATGGTCCATTTTGTTTCTACTTGGTTCTATACCTTTTATCCTTAGGTTTGATCTTCTCATTGAGTCCTGGATTTCATGTATGTTTTGGACCAGTAGCTTTTTCCACTTTACATTATCTTTGACAGTTGAGTCGATGATTTCTATGGAATCTTCTGCTCCTGAGATTCTCTCTTCCATCTCTTGTATTCTGTTGTTGAAGCTTGTATCTACAGCTCCTTGTCTCTTCTTTTGGTTTTCTATATCCAGGGTTGTTTCCATGTGTTCTTTCTTGATTGCTTCTATTTCCATTTTTAATTTCTTCAACTGTTTGATTGTGTTTTCCTGGAATTCTTTCAGGGATTTTTGTGATTCCTCTCTGTAGGCTTCTACTTGTTTATTTATGTTTTCCTGTGTTTCTCTAAGGGAGCTCTTCACTTCTTTCCTGAAGTCCTCCAGCATCATGATCAAATATGATTTTGAAAATTGATCTTGCTTTTCTGGTGTGTTTGGGTATTCCATGTTTGCTTTGGTGGGAGAATTGGGCTCTGATGATGCCATGTAGTCTTGGTTTCTGTTGCTTGGATTCCTGCGTTTGCCTCTCGCCATCAGATTATCTCTTGTGTTACTTTGTTCTTCTATTTCTGACAGTGGCTAGACTGTCCTATAAGCCTGTATGTCAGGGTTACTTTAAACCTGTTTTCTTTCAGCCAGTTATGGGAACAGAGTGTTCTGCTTTCGGGTGTGTAGTTTTTCCTATTTACAGGTCTTCAGCTGTTCCTGTGGGCCTGTGTCCTGAGTTCACCAGGCAGGTCGCTTGGAGTAGGAAGGTTTGTCTTACCTGTGGTCCAGAGGCTCAAGTTTGCTCATGGGGTGTTGCTTATGAGCTCTCCATGGGGGCAGCAACCAGGAAGATCTGTGCTGCCCTTTCTGGGAGCTTCCGTGCACCAGGGTTCCAGATGGCATTTGGTGTTTTCCTCTGGAACCAGTAATGTGGGCAGAGTGTAGTCTCTTCTGGTTTCCCAGGCATGTCAGCCTCTCTGAAGGTTTAGCTCTCCCTCCCAGGGGATTTGGGTGCAGAGAACTGTTTATCTGGTCGGTCCCTTCAGGTTCCAGTGGTGTCTCAGACACAGGGGACCTGCTGCTGCTGTGCCCTTATCCAAGGGATCCCAGAGGCTGTATACAGTTTCCTCTTGGGCCAGGGATGTGGGCAGGTGTGGGCAGTGTTGGTGGTCTCTTCTGCTCTGCAGTCTCAGGAGTGCCCACCTGTCTAGGCGGTGAAATCTCTCTCCCACGAGGTTTGGAAGGAGCGAGCTGCTGCGGGCAGGGATCCGTGGGTTTGGGAATCCCACTAAAAACTGGAAGTGTCTGGTCCTAGGGGAATTTTGCCCCTGTGTGTCCTGAGTTCACCAGGCAGGTCGCTTGGAGCAGGAAGTTTTGTCTTACCTGTGGTCCCAAGGCTCAAGTTGGCTCATGGGGTGCTGCCTAAGAGTTCTCTGCGGGGGCAGCAACCAGGAAAATCTGCGCTGCCCTTTCCGGGAGCTTCTGTGCACCAGGGTTCCAGATGGCATTTGATGTTTTCCTCTGGAATCAGTAATGTGGGCAGAGTGCAGTCTCTTCTGGTTTCCCAGGCGTGTCTGCCTCTCTGAAGGTTTAGCTCTCCCTCCCAGGGGATTTGGGTGCAGAGAACTGTTTATCTGGTTGGTCCCTTCAGGTTCCAGTGGTGTCTCAGACACAGGGGACCTGCTGCTGCTGTGCCCTTATCCAAGGGAACCCAGAGGCTGTATACAGTTTCCTCTTGGGCCAGGGATGTGGGCAGGTGTGGGCAGTGTTGGTGGTCTCTTCTGCTCTGCAGTCTCAGGAGTGCCCACCTGTCCAGGCGGTGAGGTCTCTCTCCCACGGGGTTTGGGAGCAGCAAACCGCTGCGGGCAGGGATCTGCGGGTTTGGGAATCCAGGTAAAAACCAGAGTTATCTGTATTTTGATGCTAATTCCACTGTCCCAAGGACTGCTGCCTAGTTTCAGACTCAGGACTCAGGTGAATTCACCAGAACTTTCTCCCCATTTAATTTGTAAAATACAGGTGAGGGAAGGTACAGGATAGAAGGTGGTCTGTCACTGGACGAGAAGGAAGGATGACCAGGAAAAAAGTTTGAAGGAATAGGAGGAGACGGAAGGGAAAGAGAAATAGAAAGGAGAGACAGGGAGAAGCTGAGACAGAGAACATGGAAGCTGATGTTAAGCTGACTCTGTGTATTTACAGATTCTTATGAATGTTCTTGAGGGATGGATTTGTATTGGGCTTTGTATGTTTAGGTGGGCTATTATATCTTATCAATTCAGTCAAAGGTTATTGTGTTGTATGCTATTTTATGTGCAGATTTAAGAGAGTATGCGACAGCTAGTCTGGGCCACCACAGAGTTGGGATGTGCATTTATGGCATGGAAACCTGCTTTGGGAACTAGATAGGTAGAAAGATTGCTGCCAGGCTCAAAGAGAAGCCAACAGCAGTGTGATATGGAATGGAGTAGAGCAGGTGAGACACTTTGCTGATTCAGACCACATATATAGGAGGTATCTTGGGGCACTTTGGTGCATGATATAGAGCAAGTAAAAGATACCTTTTATTTTTTATATTTTACAATAAAAGTTCTTTTTTAAGTCTTGTTATTTTATATATCCATATTTTCTACATATATGCAAGAGTTCTGAAATCAGAAGACGTTTAGATACCCAGAAATACCAATACAATAAGAAATAAGTTGTTCTTGTTCCAGTTATTCATCCCATATGTAAGTCCATATATTTCCATAATATGTTGTCATACATTATTGAGAGAAATTGAAAAGTCTGAAGATGAAGTCAGGGGCAGAGTATTGGGATTCCCAGAAGGGTGAATCACAAACTGCAAGATATCCTAGAAATCTTCCGGGAATATTCTTTGAAAAGGTTGTTCTTTCTGTCCTGGCTCAAAACTTCCTGTGATTGCTCCTGGGTCTTCCTGGGAGAGGCTTTTTGTCCAAAATTCTAGAAGAATGAGCATCTGTGGCCACACAGCCCAGAGTCATGTAGCCACCTTGAGCTTAAAATTGGCCAGGCCCAAATCCAAGGCTCCCTAAAGGTTCTGTGTCCTGGAAACATTAGCCAATTTTCTATAAGAATACCCAATGTTGTTAACCACTAAGCTATGGGTTTAGGATGTTACACAAAAAATATTTAACTGAATAATGATCTGAATTCTTATTAAAGCTTAGATAAAGTGGTGGTTTAAATTTTGTAAATAGTAGAAGTGAGTGACAAAATTAAACATGAATCACCATTGTTTCCAATTGTCGTTAGAGAATAAGTGTCAGAAAATGAGGCATATGTGCACTACATACATATAGTGGATATACATATACAAATGAGGAATCCTTATAAGGACAGGTGATATGCACATTGGACATAAAAATGGAAGATGGATACTTGGAAAAAAGGGGCCTACTCAGTGACATTTAGGCTACAAATGAGGTTGATTGAGCATCAAGAGCCAGCAAAACACAGTTATACACATGTATGTAATTGCTATAATGCATTGGATTACACTGTATTCTACAGAAGAATTACATGATAATTGTGATTAACAACTTAAATGCTGTATTCCAATCACAATGTAGAGCACTGGGAATTTTAAATGCAATCTTTAAAGAGGCATTTTCCTAGCTTTCTGTGAGTGATTATTCTGATTATGTCCTATATATATGAACTAATTAGACAAAGAATTACAATTCATCACAGACTCACTGAACATAAACATGTTATATTTTAACTTTTAAATGATCAACAAGAATCAGAGATTAACAACAACTCAATGTGTCTCATATCACATGCTAAAGAACATGTATTAATCTCCACACAAAAGAGTTGGCCTGTATTTACGTTAAACTCAATGTAGAGTCCTATGCCCACACTCATCAGTATAATTTTTCACTGTAAAGACATAACCTAAAGTGAATATAAGAGAGTAATTATAGAATAATCCAGCCTAGATATGATATAAAGGGATGGAAAATCTTCACTTCTTTCACGCCACATCACCTAGGCTCTGCATGTACAAATTTGGTACAGCCTTTTGTGACACTTGACCACAATCTCTTCTGGACAAGAGAATTCTTCTATTCCTAAACAGTCTCCCTCTCCCTTTCTTTTATTGCAATACCTCAGTGTCACCTGACACATCTTGTTACAAAACAAATGAGCCAGTGCTGAGAAAATGATAGGATAAATTCAAACTCTCAGGATTTTACCCATAGAAATAGTGGACATTCAAGGGTGGATGACTTCCCTTCACTTTCTTTCATTATTCAAAAAACACTTAATGAAAAAAAATCTTAATACAATAGGATTTTCTCCACCTTCCTGGAAAAAATTTCAGAAACCTAGTCTATACCACAGTGTCACAAGTGTCCTAAGTGTCACATTCTAATGCCTCAAAACTTGTTTTTAACTGGCATGTACAGTATCCAAAACTATCAGGCCAGTAGACATTTCCTTATCAGGCTTAGCACATTGATAAAACTCTCCAAGAATCAAGGGCAAAAGCATAAATGAAGAAATATAGCACCCATTCAACACTGAAATAAACAGATGTCAGCAAATAGAATTTTAATTATTCTAATCCTCTATGTCTAGACACAAGCATTAAAATTAAATAAAAAAGAGGAAGGACCAAATGTCGCTTGGAGAGCCCAGAAACTCTACCACAGCTATCCCCATATATTCAGACATACTTAAAACACAAGAAAGTGATCCTTTAAAAGCATTTAAGAATAAAATAGATGCGTTTAAAAATTATTTAACATACTTACATTCTAAATATCACTCCCTTTCATAAGATTTCAACCCACCATCTTTACCTGTATTTGGAGAAGATCTCCAAACCAACCACTCACCTCACATCCACAAGCATCAATCTTTGGTGGGCCACTAAGTTTCTTCAGGAGTAGGCAAATTCTTCCCTATTGAGCCAAGATAAGGCAGTGCTCTGATTCAAATGTGCCAGGGTCCATAGTCCAGTGCAAGTATACTCTCTTGTTGGTGTCTTAGTCTCTGGGAACTCCCAAGGATACTGGTTATTTGATACTGTGGCTTTGCCTCTGGGGTGACAATCCCCTTCAACTCCTTCTGACATAACTCTCCCATAGGGGTTCCTGATGTAAGTCCTATGCTCAACTCTAAGAATCTGCATCTGTCCCAGTGAGCTGCTGGTAGAACCTCTCAACAGACAGCCTCACTAGATTCCTTTCTTCAAGCACTACTTGATATTAGTGCAGTGATAGCATGAGGCTTTGGTGCTCATGATGTGGATCCCAAGTAGGGATGGTAACCAAATGGCCTTTCCTTCAATTTTTGTACCATTTTTGTTCCTGCATTTCCTTTAGACTGAATCATTTCTTGGTCAAAAATTTAGAAGATGACTGAGGAGCCACCATGCAACAACTGGGAGCCATGTCTCTCTCCCGGAAGTAGTCTCTTCACATTCCATCTGCACAGTTGGATATTTCTGCGAAGGTCATCTTCATTGGGTCCTGGGAGCTTCTAACAATCAGGGATGCTCCTACACTCTAACCCACAGTGCTGCGGATTTCCATTCAGTTTTCTGGCCTTCTTGAGCTTTTTTTCTTTCCAGATTTGATCCTGCCCCCGTCTCTCTCCCACCCAGGTCCTTCTTTCCCTCTCCCTCCCATGAATATTTTGTCTCTCCTTGTAAGGATTTTTGAAGTCTCCATACTTTGACCTTCCTTCTTAAGCTTCAAAAGTTCTACTGTTGAATAATGCATGTTCTGTACCTTTTGCTAATACCCACTTCTCTGTGAGCATACACCAGGAATGTACTTTTTGTCATCTGTTAAAACACTCATTGTGATATTTTCTGGTTTCTTATATTTGACTGAAACATTCATGATGTCATAATCTTTAAAAGTTGAATATTGTCCATTTTGTCAGTAAACAACATTTTTTGTCCATTAATCAATTTACATTGGGATGTTTCCAGGTTATGAATTTTGCAAATAAGCCTGCTAAGAATATTGAGGATGTGTACTTGCGCTATAGTGCAGTATCATTTGAGTGTATGTCCAGGAGTGGTTTAGTGGTATATGTACATAGGGAATTAAGGTAGAACTATTTACAAATTTCTGAGGAAGTAGCAGAATGATTTCTAGATTGGTTATACCGTTTTGCAAACCCTTCAGCAATGGAGCAATGTTCCTCTTTCTCCACATTCTCACCAGCATGTACTGTCACATGTGTTTTTAATATTAGTCCTTCATATTAATGAAAGGTAAAACCTGATGTCACCATTTTGATTTGTCCTTCCCTGATGTATAATAATGTTTTACGTTTCTTTTATATTGTATACTTTATTTGTTTATATTTCAAATGATTTCCTCTCTCCATGATTCCTCTCTGGATACCCTGTATCTTATCCTTACCCCTGCTTAAGAGGGTGCCCCCCCCAGGCACCTACCTATTCCCTCCTCCACACTCTGGCATTCCCCTACACTGGGGCATCAAACCTTCACAGAACCAGGGATTTTTTTCTCCCATTGAATTCCAACAAGGCCATGCTCTGCTCCATATGCAGGTGGAGCCATGGGTCCTCCATGTGTACTGAGTGTTCGGGCATGTATTTTTTCCTGTCTACTGGTCTTCAGTTGTTCCTTTGGGCCTGTGTCCTGATTCCCCCAGGCCAGTCGCTTGGAACAGTAAAGTTGTTTTTACCTGTGGTCCCGTGGCTCAAGTTGCTTGTGGGGGGTTGCTTTTGAGCTCTCTGTGAGGGCAGCAACCAGGAGGGCCTGCGCCATCTTTTCTGGTAGCCACCGTGCATCAGGGTCCCAGATGGCATTAGGTGTTTTCCTCTGGAGTCAGAAATGTGGGCAGAGTGTAGTCTCTTCTGGCTTCCCAAGCATGTCTGCCCCTCTGAATGTTTAGCTCTCCCTCCCTCGGGATTTGGGTACACAGAACTGTAGTTTCGATCCCTCTAGTTCCGGGCGGTGTCTCTCCCACTCCTTCTTAAAAGGGGAAAATATCCATAAGAGGGGATATGAAAGTAAAGTTTAGAGCAGCAAATGAAGGAATGGCCATTCAGAGCCCTATGTGGTCCATATATATACAGCCACCAAAACTAGATAAGATTGATAAAGCTAGAAAAATGTATGCTGAAAGGAACCGGATATAGATCTCTCCTGAGAGACACATCGAGAGCATATCCAATACATAGCTCAATACTAGCATCAAACCACTGAAATGAAATAAAATTCTGGCAAACCAATCCAAGAGCACATCAAAACAATCATCCACCATGATCAAGTAGGCTTCATCCCAGGCATGCAGGGATGGTTTAATATATGGAAAACCATCAACATGATCCATTATATAAACAAACTGAAAGAACAAAACCTCATGATCATTTCATTAGATGCTGAGAAAGCATTTGACAAAATTCAACACCCCTTCATGATAAAAGTCCTGGAAAGAATAGGAATTCAAGGCCCATACCTAAACATAATAAAAGCCATATACAGCAAACCAGTTGCTAACATTAAACTAAATGGAGAGAAACTTGAAGCAATCCCACTAAAATCAGGGACTAGACAAGGCTGCCCACTCTCTCCCTACTTGTTCAATATAGTTCTTGAAGTTCTAGCCAGAGCAATCAGACAACAAAAGGAGATCAAGGGGATACAGGTCAGAAAAGAAGAAGTCAAAATATTACTATTTGCAGATGATATGATAGTATATTTAAGTAATCCCAAAAGTTCCACCAGAGAACTACTAAAGCTGATAAACAACTTCAGCAAAGTGGCTGTGTATAAAATTAACTCAAATAAATCAGTAGCCTTCCTCTACACAAAAGAGAAACAAGCCAAGAAAGAAATTAGGGAAATGACACCCTTCATAATAGTCCCAAATAATATAAAATACCTTGGTGTGACTTTAATCAAGCAAGTAAAAGATCTGTATGGTAAGAATATCAAGCCTATGAAGAAATAAATGGAAGAAGGCCTCAGAAGATGGAAAGATCTCCCATGCTCATGGATTGGCAGGATTAATATAGTAAAAATGGCCATTTTACCAAAAGCGATCTACAGATTCATTGCAATCCCCATCAAAATACCAATCCAATTTTTCAGAGAGTTAGACAGAACAATTTGCAAATTCATCTGGAATAACAAAAAACCCAGGATAATAGCTAAAACTATCCTCAACAATAAACGGACTTCTGGGGAAATCACTATCCCTGAACTCAAGCAGTATTACAGAGTAAAAGTGATAAAAAACTGCGTAGTATTCGTACAAAGACAGACAGACCAGTGCAATAGAATTGAAGACGGAGAAATGAACCCACACAACTATGGTCACTTGATTTTAGACAAAGGAGCCAAAACCATCCAATGGAGAAAGGATAGCATTTTCAGCAACTTGTGCTGGTTCAACTGGAGGTCAACATGTAGAAGAATGCAGATCGATCCATGCTTATCACCCTGTACAAAGTTTAAGTCCAAGTGGATCAAGGACCTCCACATCAAACCAGATACACTCAAATTAATAGAAGAAAAAGTGGGGAAACATCTCAAACACATGGGCCCTGGAGAAAATTTCCTGAACAAAACACCAATAGCTTATGCTCCAAGATCAAGAATCAACAAATGGGCTCTCATAAAACTACAAAGCTTCTGTGAGGCAAAGGACACTGTTGTTAGGACAAAATGTCAACCAACAGATTGGGAAAAGGTCTTTACCAATCCTACAACACATAGAGGGCTTATATCCAAAATACACAAAGAACTCAAGAAGTAAGACGGCAGGGAGACTAACAATCCTATTAAAAAATGGGGTTCAGAGGTAAACAAAGAATTCTCATGCTGAGGAATGCCAAATGGCTGAGAAACACCTGAAGAAATGTTCAACATCTTTAGTCATAAGGGAAATGCAAATCAAAACAACCCTGAGATTTCACCTCACACCAGTGAGAATGGCTAAGATCAAAAACTCAGGTGACAGCAGATGCTGGCGAGGATGTGGAGAAAGAGGAACACTCCTCCATTGCTGGTGGGATTCCAAACTGTTACAACCATTCTGGAAATCAGTTTGGAGGTTCCTCAGAAAATTGGACATTGAAGTACCTGAGGATCCAACTATACCTCTCTTGGGCATATACCCAAAAGATGCTCCAACATATAACAAAAACACATGCTCCACTATGTTCATAGCAGCCGTATTTAGAATAGCCAGAAGCTGGAAAGAACCCAGATGCCCTTCAACAGAGGAATGGATACAGAAATTGTAGTGTATCTACACAATGGAATATTACTCAGCTATCAAAAACGAGGAGTTTATGAAATTCATAGGCAAATGGTTGGAACTGGAAAATATCATCCTGAGTGAGGTAACCCAATCACAGAAAAACACACATGGTATGCACTCATTGATAAGTGGATATTAGCCCAAATGCTTGAATTACCCTAGATGCCTAGAAGAAATGAAACTTAAGACGGATGATCAAAATGTGAAGGCTTCACTCCTTCTTTAAAAGGGGAACAAGAATACCCTTGGCAGGGAATAGAGAGGCAAAGATTAAAACAGACACAGAAGGAACACCCATTCAGAGCCTGCCCCCACATGTGGCCCATGCATATACAACCACCCAATTAGACAAGATGGATGAAGCAAAGAAGTGCAGGCCGACAGGAGCCGGATGTAGATCTCTCCTGAGAGACACAGCCAGAATACAGCAAATACAGAGGCGAATGCCAGCAGCAAACCACTGAACTGAGAATAGAACCCCCGTTGAAGGAATCAGAGAAAGAACTGGAAGAGCTGGAAGGGGCTCGAGACCTCTTGTGAACAACAATGCCAAGCAACCAGAGCTTCCAGGGACTAAGCCACTACCTAAAGACTATACATGGACTGACCCTGGGCTCCAACTTCATAGGCAGCAATGAATAGCCTAGTAAGAGCACCAGTGGAAGGGTAATCCCTTGGTTCTGCGAAGACTGAATACCTAGTGAACATGATTGTGGAGGGGGGTAATGTGGGGAGGATGGGGAGGGGAACACCCATATAGAAGAGGGGGGAGGGTTAGGGGGATGTTGGTCTGGAACCAGGGAGGAGAATAACAATCGAAATATAAATAAGAAATACTCAAGTTAATAAAGATGGAAATAAATAAGAATTTATACATTTAAATGTCTACATAAATTAATTTAAAACATGGAGTTAATCACAGAATAGTTCATACAGAATAAATGACAATTGCATAGTAATAATTTATCTATTAGAAAGTGTGTCTTCAAGATAAGAATACAAAGATCATTTATTGCCTTACCTTCTGTCATGACTCTCAGTTAGGCTCTAGTTTTGGGTTTAAAGAAATATCCATGTTTGTCTGAACATTGGAGAGACTCCCAGGCTTTTTCAAAGCAATATTTTTTTCAACTTCATGTACATGGCACCATATGTGTGAAGGAGACTTTGTCTTCCAGAAAGGGGACCTGATAACTGAATATGAAATAATGGCAAATGTGGCTTCTGGGAGCCTAACCCGGATCATCTGAACAAATAACAAAGGCTCTTGACCAGAAGGCCTCACAGCCATATATATATACATATATATATATGTGTGTGTGTGTGTGTGTGTGTGTATGTAAGTACATGTGGTATGATGTCAGTCAAAGACAAAAATAAAAATAACTTTGAAAAAAAATAAAAGGGGAACAAGAATATCCTTGGGAGGGAATAGGGAGGCAAAGTTTAGAACAGAGGCTGAAGGAACGCCCATTCAGAGCCTGCCCCACATGTGGCCCATACATATATAGCCACCAAACTAGATAAGATGGATGAAGCAAAGAAGTGCAGGCCGACAGGAACCGGATGTAGATCTCTCCTGAGACACAGCCAGGATACGGAAAATACATAGGCAAATGCCAGCAGCAAACCACTGAACTGAGACCGGGACCCCCGTTGAAGGAATCAAAGAAAGGACTGGAAGAGCTTGAACGGGCTTGAGACCCCATATGAACCATAATGCGAACCAACCAGAGCTTCCAGGGACTAAGCCACTACCCAAAGACTATACATGGACTGACCCTGGGCTCCAACCTCATATGTAGCAATGAATAGCTTAGTTAGAGCTCCAGTGGAAGGGGAAGCCCTTGGTCCTGCCAAGACTGAACCCCCAGTGGACATGATTGTTGGGGGGAGGGCAGTAATAGAGGGAGGATGGGGAGGGGAACACCAATATAGAAGGGGAGTGGGAGGAGTTAGAGGGATGTTGGCCCAGAAACTGGAAAAGGGAATAACAATTGAAATGTAAATAAGAAATACCCAATTTAATGAAGATGGAGAAAAAAAAAAGAGAGGCAGAGGAAGACAGACCTATGAATTTGAGGCTAATCTTGTCTACACAGACAGTTTCAGGATAGTCATTGCTATGTACAGAGAATAATTTTCTCAAAAAAGCATGAAAGGAAACAATGGATATTAATGTTTTCATTACTTTTGATTAAGAACATTAATTTGAAATTTATTTTTTAAGTAAAGCATTTTAAAAATATGCCATTTTCTCTGAAATTCAAATGAAACAATTAAAATTCATCATGAGAAACATAAAATGTTTGAAAACAGTATCAACAATGAGTGATTAAATATTCAGAATATTTAAAGAATATCTTATTTTAACATTTATCTTGTTTTAAATGATGTGTGTGTTTGGCCATTGCATGTAAGTGCGAGTGCCAGCAGAGACCAGAGGTTTGCAATGTGCTACAGCAGAATATGAAGATGGTCTCATGAGCCACCCATTGGAACTAGGAACTGACCACAGATTCAAAGTAATAGTAGTATGCACACTTAACCAACGACTCCCCTCTCTACCATAAAAAGAATATTTAAAATTTAATTTAAAGAAACACACATATAAAATAAATGGGAAATGGGTTCATGACTAGCATAATTTTTTATAAACTATTCAGAAATGTCCAAAATGTGTGCAAAATGAGACTCAATGTCACCAGTCATCATGGGAATACAGTGATGAGATGCGAATCAGAATAGCAAAGAGAGATCTTTTCACACATATTTTAAAAAATACCTGTAAATAAATAAAAGCAGGAGTTTAAGGGTCTGAAAATATGGAGAAATAACTATCCTAATTCAAACTTTACGGAAAAATATGTCATAGAAACTATACAATTTACTACTGTTTTTGCTTTAACAAAATTGAAAAATAATTGCCAAATCCCAATGTAGTATTACGGCATTTCTCACACACTGAGTCATTAGATCTTGTTTGTAATAATGGCAAATGCTGGGCAATGATCTGGGGAGAAGAGGATACCAAAACACACATGGAATAATCTGTATTGAGTAAGAATAAACAAGATGTCTGATTTTCCCTGCCATTGCTCTGCTGAGTCTCGGCAGTTCTCAGGCAGAATTTGCAAAACTGAAATCATTCCTTTCTTGACTGTTTGGAGTGATTAAGTTCTCAGAGTTTTGATTCCGGATAGATTTGAGTAAAACGGGTATACAACTGAAGACTAACTGGTTGTGTCTATAATTCTACACCTTGCTCCAAAGTTAATGTTAAATTATTTAAAAGCTGAAAAGTTTAAACTCTCAGAGGAAAATGCCAATAAAACAAGATGTAGATAGAGGCAACAATATGAATAGCACAGGAAAAGCACCAAGAATTAACGAATAGAACTGCATTAAAAGCTTTCTGCATATTAAAGGAAAGTAGACATATAACCTACAGAATGGGAGAAAATTATTAACTTTTGTACTTTAGCAAGAATCTTAAAACCTAGAATATATAAAGAAAAGTTATGATTAAAAAATCCTTTCCACACTTTCTTTTCTTTTTCCTTTTTTTTTATTGCACTTTTTTTTTATTTATATTTCAAATGTTATCCCCTTTCCAGGTTCCTGTCCATAAACTCCCTATCCCATTCCCCCGTCCCTCTGCTTCTATGAGGGTGTTCCCCCACTCACCTACCCACCCATTCCTGCCTCTCTACCCTGATATTCCCCTACAGTGGGGCTTCGAGACTTGGCAGGAACAAGGGCTTCTCCTCCCATTGATGCTCTAACTCCTCCATTGGGGACCCTGTTCTCAATACAATGATTGGCTCTGAATATCTGACTCTGTGTTTGTCATGCTTTGAGAGAGCCTCTCAGGAGACAGCTATATCAGGCTCCTGTCAGTTTGCACTTTTTGGCATCAGCAACATTGGGTTTGGTAGCTATATATGGGCTGAATCCCCAGGCCTTTCCTTCAGTCTCTGATCCAAACTTCGTCTCCGTATTTCATCTTATGAATATTTTTGTTCCACCTTCTCAGGACTGAAACATCTGTACTTTGGTCATCCTTCTTCTTGAGCTTCATGTGGTCTGTGCATTGTATCTTGGGTCCGAGCTTTTGGGCTAATATCCACTTATCAGTGAATGCATACCGTACGTGTGTGTGTGTGTGTGTGTGTGTGTGTGTGTGTTTTCAACAACTTTCAAGTAAACAAATGTGTTAATGAAATAGAAGAGAGGTTTTTGTTTTGGTTTGGTTTGGTTTTGGGGGGATGAAATACAAATAGGTAGTAAATTCCTTTTAAAAGTGTTCAACATTTTTAGCTATGCGGAGAATGAAAATTACAAGTAAGTTGAGACTCCATTATACTCCTTAGATGTCACGCCCACCTCGGCCGGCAAGGAAGACGCAACACGGTTGGATTCTTCTCAACAGCCTTTACTGCAGGACACCTTCATTCTTGATACAGGGAGGGGGAGGCGGCAGCAGCCAGCCCTAAGTGTTACAGCTCCAAAAGTGTTACAGCTCCAAGTGTTACAGCTCCAAGTGTTACAGCTTCAAATGTTACCACTTCAAATGTTACCCACCCCCCCAGCCGCAAAGCCGCTCGCCTTATATACACAACAGTATGCTAATATTCTTTCAGGGATTGGTGGGGCACGAGTCACCCCACTGTCATCCCAGCTACTTGTCCTCCAGAGATTGGTGCCGCATGAACTTTCATTAGCATAGTACCGCCCCAGCCAGACTGACGTCAGGTGCAAAACCCCAGGCATGCGCAGTACTGTTGTTCACCACAGGAGGGCGCCAGATTCACCTCATTATCATACAGCTGCCCTGACAGGGGACAAGCCTGCGCATGCGCGGTAAGTTATTCACATTCCGACGGGGCTGGCTGTTGGCGCCATCTTTACTTCACCGTGCCGCTCCCTACACTTAGAATGATGAATATCAAGGGAATAAACATTAACAGATGCTGATGATGACATGGGAAAACAATCCTTAATCTGTAGTGGTTTGAGGGAAAATACTCTATTCGTTACAAAGATAAGTACAAAGATTTCTAAATAAAATATAGCTAGGATTACGATATAACACAGATATATTATTTTGACCATATACCCAAACATCTCTGTCTTACCAGAAAGATACTGCACATCCATGTAAACTGCTGTATTATAAAGAATAGCAAAAAAGCAATGTTTATCCTAGTGGTTCATTAGCAGATAATGGAAATGTGTTATCTAGACACAGAATTTCATTCATCTGTAAAGGAAAATGAAATCATGAAACTTTCAAGAACTAGGTGAACTTGCAAAGAACTCAGCAAGGTGACACAGACACAGGGGGAAAACACATGTTCTTTCTGAAACAAGAATATGGATCTCTTAGCATATATATATATATATACATATATATATATATATATAGAGAGAGAGAGAGAAGATGGAATCAAAGATAAGGAGAAAAGAGGTGTTGCAGAATCAAGGAGAGTGTAATACGACAATGTGTCACTAAACTGAGTTAAAAAGAATAAAATCAGGGTCTTGAAAAGGTATCTTCATAGTCACTTTTATAGTAGAATCATTTCAGCAGCTGAAAGATGCGGTCACTCCACGTGTTCATCAGCAAAGACATGCATGAAGACAACATGGTGTGCACAAACAACGGTGTAGGATTTATCCTCAAAAACAGAAGTTGACACATTCTAAAACATAGATGACCACAACAGATCCTGTGTTAAGTGCTCCGACCACTCATGCTAATATATGATTCCATCTAGCTGTACTAACTAAAACAATCTATTGCAAATACACAGAAGCTAAAAGGATGAGGCTGGCAAGACTACTCAGCAGGTAAAGATGGTTTCCAAGCCCGATGATCGAAGTTCAATCCAGGGTCCCAATCATGGAAGGACAGACACAGTTCCAAAACTTCTAACCTCCATACAAGTAAGCTCTCTTATGTCCACATGCTTACCCCAAGGACAAATGAATGGTATAATGAAAAATTTAAAGATATTAGAATGATGATAGACAGGAATGCAATGTGAAAGGGATAGATATTTGTTCAAGGACAGTTTTGTGTTTGTGATGAAAATGTTCTGGGGATCAGCCGCAGAACATCAGGATCATTATTCATATGAATTAACTGTATAAGTACAATGGTTAGCATGGTACATATTTGTAGCTTGAAATTAGTTCTCATCTTAAATGCAAAAGGATTATGGTTAATATATGAGAAGTTCTGGTCATGTTGAATGGTACAACTACATTGATGGTGGTCAGTTAAAGTCAGAACTGACTTTGATTTATAATTTGGAGATATTGAATTTAGGGTCACAATGATGAGTTTATATTTTTGTCTGTAAGAAAAATGCAGAAGTATATTAGTTAGGTATATAATATAATAGAGTTCTGTTGTTGTTGGTTTGGTTTCACTTATTAAGAATAATAATCCCTAACATCAGGCAGATATATGATAGCTTCTGAAACTCTAGACAGTAGCCTTGACAGTAGTAACAGAGAAAGCCAAATACACCTGTGTCTATTTTCCAGAAGTGGGCAGGTTGGATTAGATAGGTTTCACATGACAAGAGCACTGTATCTGTTTATTCTTGAATATAACACATGAGCAGGATTCATATAACAGTCAGTTTGGGGTTACATTCAATAAACATGAGAATAAAATCAGGAAAATCTCTGTCATAATTCAGAATAGCTAAAGTAAAAAATATTAAACATGCTCCTTAATATACATTAAACAGGCAATTACTCCTTACTTGTAATTCAATGAATTTTTCCTAAATCTTCAAGTATCCTTAAAGTCATTTTCTTTCTGGTAGTAAAAATCATTCTACTATTGATAAGATAATTTAATTTACTGTTATCAGTATTCTATTCCACTAATTCTTTTGGAATTAGTTATTAAGACATAAAAAAAAATAGAATGCTTTTCTCTCAAGGTGTATTTACTGAGGAGGAGGAATGAAAAGAATACAAGTACACCAAGCTAATTAACATAAGATGGAGATGGAACTCAGGCTTTTCCAGCTATTGCAAGGCGCTGGGTGTGATGCCCTGTGTTATCAGTAAAGAAAAATGTAGAAACCAAACAAATCATTATAAAACTAATAACTAGGGGAGCCGCGAGGCCGCGATGGAGCGTAGCCCGGGCGGGCGCCGGCGCTGGAGCCCGAGCGCCTGGCGGAGCGGGAGCGGAAGCCTGAGCCGCAGCCTCAGCCCGCGCCAGGACCGGGCAGGAGCCCGCAGGGCCCGGCTGCTCGCAGCGGCGGCGCGGGAACCCCCCAGCGGCTGAGTAGTGACCTCCATCCCTGCACTCGGCTGCCGGGACGTAGCGACCGCTCCAACCCGGGCCCCCCAAGATCTGCTTCCTACAACCTCACACCTCAAGACACAGAGACCCAGCCTTGGGGCGCTAGCCCCCCTCTCCGCTGCTCCGGCACACCGGGACTCCAAATCTAGGACAGCGAGATCCTCTTGCTAACGAGAAGCCGCGGGCGCCCCAAAGCCTCGGGACCCAGGCGACCAAACCCCTTGCGACGCCTTCCGCGTCCCTGCTCATGGTGGTGGTGGTGCCCTGAGCCCCTCTCCGGCCGGGCAGACGAAGACCGACATGGCGCCCAGGCCCCCTGCCGCGGCGTCCCCGCGGCCCCAACCCAGGGAGAAGATGAGCGTGGGCTGCCCTGAGCCTGAACCGCTCCACTCCCTGCCTTGCTGTGGGCCGAGGGCCGACCCTGTACCTGGTGCAGGTGTGCCCCTCTTCACGGAAAACATGCAAGCTCTGACCCTGCGCACACTGGCTGCCAGCGATGTCACCAAGCACTACGAGCTCGTGCGGGAGCTGGGTAAAGGGACCTACGGGAAGGTCGACCTGGTGGCTTACAAGGACACAGGCACTAAAATGGCCCTGAAATTTGTGAATAAGAGTAAGACCAAGCTGAACTTCTTGCGTGAGGTGAGCATCACCAACAGCCTATCGTCTAGCCCCTCCATCCTCAAGGTCTTCGACGTGGTCTTCGAGACGGAGGAGTGCTATGTCTTTGCTCAGGAGTATGCATCTGCTGGGGACCTGTTTGACATCATCCCTCCTCAGGTGGGGCTCCCGGAGGACACGGTGAAGCGCTGTGTGCAGCAGCTGGGGCTGGCACTGGACTTCATGCACAGCAGGCAGCTGGTGCACCGCGACATCAAGCCCGAGAATGTGCTGCTGTTTGACGTGAGTGCCGCCGCGTGAAGCTGGCTGACTTCGGCATGACGCGTAGGCTGCCGTGTGAAGCGTGTAAGCGGCACTATACCCTAACACGGCGCCCGAGGTGTGCCAGGCTGGCCGCGCCGATGGCTTCGCGGTGGACACGGGCGTGGATGTGTGGGCATTCGGCGTGCTCATCTTCTGCGTGCTCACTGGCAACTTCCCGTGGGAGGCAGCGTCAGGTGCCGATGCCTTCTTCGAGGAATTTGTGCGCTGGC
Organism: Rattus rattus; assembly: GCF_011064425.1. Taxonomy (NCBI): domain Eukaryota; kingdom Metazoa; phylum Chordata; class Mammalia; order Rodentia; family Muridae; genus Rattus; species Rattus rattus. The sequence goes on along the minus strand of NC_046155.1, from coordinate 175,795,273 downwards.
AGCGGGGTCGCCTGCCCGGGCTGCCATCCCAGTGGCGCCGCTTTACGGAGCCCGCTCTACGCATGTTCCAGCGGCTTCTGGCGCTGGAGCCTGAGCGGCGTGGGCCCGCCAAGGAGGTCTTTCGCTTCCTCAAGCATGAGCTCACATCTGAGCTGCGGGGGCGGCCATCGCACGGCGCACGCAAGCCACCAGGGAACCGCTGGGCCCCTGCGCCTTGAGGCTCCAGGGCCACTCAAGCGCACTGTGCTCACCGAGAGTGGCAGCGGTTCGCGGCCTTCCTCACCCAGCGTAGGGCCCGTGTGGTACCCGTTCCAGTGCCAGTGCCAGTGCCAGTACCCGTATGAGGCTGGTCTGGCTCCGCCCGCACCCCCGGGCAGGACCGACGGCCGTGCAGACAAGAGCAAAGGGCAGGTGGTATTGGCCACAGCCATTGAGATCTGCGTCTGAGCCGCTGCAGCACAGCTGCTGCGGGGAAGCCGCGCGCTCTAACCCGTACTAGGGACAAGGAGCAGCCGCTGCGCGGCAGTGGGAAGGAGTAGCATAGACTAGGAGGCCCAGACACCGGGTGGGTGGTGGGCTGGTGACATAGCTAGCAAAATGACCGTGCATATGGCCGGCCTCAGCACAGAGCAGCGGAGGCCCCTGACAAAGATGGGAGCTTGTGGGCCAGACTCTGAGCTCTGGAACCTGAACACTCCTGGCGCTTCATACCCCTTGGCAGATAACCCTACAATATTCCATCCAAACCTGGGCACAGAAATGGGGCTTTGGTGTCAGGCAGATATGGGCACAAGATCCCTGGTAGGGACAGGCACTAGGTTGATAACAATGGTGTCCAGGAGGTCAGAGGAAGAGGCCAAGCCCCTTACATGTAGCAAAAGTTGTGTGTAGGAACAGACCTGAGTATCTAGTGGTACCCCTCACTTCCTCCCGCTGATGGGGACTTTGAACCCAGGAGGGAGAGCTATTACCGCAGCCACGAGACTTTTGGGAACAGAGCTCCAATGTGTGCCCCTCCTGGGAGTAGGGGAGCAGATGGCTGGAGAACAGGAGGCTCGGCACTCCTGTGTCCCTAGGGCTAGGGAGCATGCACAGCCCAGCTGCTCCTCCTGAGCACTCCACAAGCAGGGAACAATTGCGTCAGCTATTCCTGGGTTTCTGTTGGAGTCACATGCCTGAGCCTCGGTTCTAGGCCAGTACCCTTTCAGGAGCGGAGCACATCACGGATGGGACAGGACGCCACTGAAATGACAGGAGTGAATGTGACGTGTGTCTGCTGACTTCAGTGTCCACACACCTCACCAGGCAGCTGCCAAGAGCCAGGCCTATGTTTTACCACACTCCTCAGGGAACCCCAGGAGATACCTGCTGTTGGCTCAGGTTCTTAGGGCAGCAAACAGGACTTCACCCTCCCCGGCTCTCCTTTGGGAGCCCGACACAAGAGGCTTGAGGAACCCTGCAATAACCTTAACCCAGGAGGCTGAGCCTTCTACCTGGCACCACCCAACTGGCCAACCTGGGTTGCCTCTCCTAGGTCCCTCCAAAAAGTCCCTGGTCATTCAAGGAGGTTCCATCTTGGGGCTGGCTGGCTAGCTACAAGGGGCACCAACCACCCCTCCGCCCGGAGCCTCCACCTCTACACACCCCCTTACTCACACCACAAAGGGCTATAGGTCTCCCTGCCCTGCCTGAGTCCAGTTTACAAACTGTGGTTGCTCCAGGGCCTGGTCCTACTCTCCTGGGGTGCCACCACTTCCCTAGTGGACACAGGGCCCACATATGCCAGGTAAGTGCAAACCCCTCCTCCTGCCAAGAGCCGAGTCTCAGAAGGCCCCCATCACTGCCCTGGCCCACCTGGGGCCATTAGGCCCTCCTTCCCAGCCGCTACTTCTCCTCTTGCCTTAGGCCTCTCCACCCCTGATCTGCAATAACAAGGAAGCGAGATTCCACAGTAGACATCCCATCCCATAAGCGCCTCTCTGTTGAGATCCTGTGTGGGAGGCTTCTCCCTTGTAGTATCTAGGATGGTAGTCCTCAGAAGAGACTTTAGGTGGTAGCCCAGCCCCATTGTTTTAGAGGTAGCAACCAGCTTGACCCCGAACAGGACTCAGGCTGGGTCAGCCTCTGCTCTTGCCACTGCTGGTACTGTCTATGTCGGTTGGGTTGGGACCCTTTGCCCCTTAGGAGAGGTGTTGGTTACAGATGTTTACCTCAGTTTGTCACTGTTGAAGAAACCAATAATAATAGCAAAAAATTAGTAACATAGTAGACATGGAGGCATAGAAGACAAACCACAGAGGAACCTCCTCCTTTGCAATTTTTCT